>NC_056732.1:333065373-333365373 GCF_019279795.1 Protopterus annectens
GTCACTGCCCTCCCTGTTTGTGGTTCACTCATCTCCCTTTGTTGTTTCTGTGTCTCTAATTTCACTATTCCCCCATCCGTCACTGTGTCAGTACCCTCCCTGTCAGTCTTTGTCCCCTTTTTGTATTTATGCATATGCCACTGCTTGTGACTTCACCCTCTTATCATACTTTTGTCTTCCTATGTATCCTTTCCCAGCTTGTCTTTTTTTGAAAAAAAGAAATGGGCTTCTGTTCCACAAAAAGTATATCCTTCATCGCTCTCCTCTCTCCCATTTGTACTTTCCCAGTTTCCCTTGTGTATGCTCCTCTGATTGCTGCCCCTTCTGCATTTTTCCTACTAACCTAATTACCTATTTACACACTTTTCTATGGTCAAAAAACAGATTTAAACATTGCAGTGGGATCTTTAATGTGACTTGCTTATTTTCCTGTGCTGTCGCAAAGTAGCACGTGCATACACTAAGGCACGTGCATTCTTTGTGGTATTCTATTTTTATTGTCAGACTCCTACCAGCAACTGCAGGATTTCTTCCTCCCAACATGAGCCCTGTGAGTTTTGTAAGTGTTTTTTTTTAATTAGTCATAAACTGGGCTCTGAATTTCCTCATATTTAATTGATAATTAATCTCAGGCTGCATCATACTACAAGCCTTAGCTGCAGTAAGCATACAGCCACTGTATTGAGTTTGTTTCTGAATCCCAGGGTTAGTCTTTGGAAAATGCATCATAACACAAATCCATATTCCATTGACTTTCTAAATAAACAGTATCAATATTTAAAAGGAGTGATTCAAAGTTATACTCCAGTTTGTCTCAGGTTGCAGTAAGACTAAGAAGGAAGTGTTCTCAGCTACTAAGCTAAAGACACTGCTTTTGTTCTGCTGCTTCTTCTATCATAGTTCGGATATCTTATTAAAGGTGTTAAATCATTTAAGATGTTTGTACTTTATCTTCAGTATAACACTACTGAATTATTGAGCTCCTATGAGGAAATGGGTACATCGTAATTAATGGCTCAGAATATGAACAACTGGCACAGTTGCAAGGCTAAATTCTCCAAGTAAAAGGCATGTTAATAATTTTTGAATATGTATTTTTTGTTCCAAATGTTCAACATATTAATCTTACAAACTTACCCCAAGAAGAGATGTGCCATCATTTTAGAATCCTAAAGTGACAGCAGTTTTACTGAAGGATGTGAAATACCCATTCAGGCAGCAGAAAAACATGTGTAGACTGACTTGAAGGAAATACATGTTTCTTCTGATACTGTGGAAAACAGAAGCTTGTAAATGTCTGTTTAGAAAATGAAATATCTGTTAAGGATCCAGAAGAATGTTTTCATAGAGACAAAAGTGATATGCCTTCCATGTTACTTTATGGGAAAGGGATGCTTGTAGCTGTCTTTCCACCCTTAAATGAAATAACTGTCACACTCATGAGGTGCTGTGAAGATGTATATACTGCTAAGTCTAACATCAGCTTTGTAGAAATGGCATTGTTATGAAACAAGTTCAGCAAACTGAATGCAGACCCATAACACCTGCACTTGTTAGTATTGTCTTTTCCAAAGGTTTTTAAACTATTCACGTTAAGATCCCATCTCATGAAATCGAGGCAAAAAATGACAGGTCTTTTCTGAAAGCCAATGTCACACAGTAAGTATGGGTATCATTCTGTACCACCAAACATGTTTTGTTTTTGATAAATGACATTTGGCACATTCAGTGTATGCATAACTTGTGAAGAAATGGTTATAGGTTTAGGGTAAACACTGCCAGCTGCTAAAGTTCTAAGCCTACATATAACAAGCTAAATACAAACATATAGATTAGGTATTTTTCAATATTCTTCATACATTTCCATCACATTAATTCATTTTATGACCCTACATATTGTTGTAAAAATGTTCCTATTCTACCTAGAGAATGATTTTACTTTATGACTGCAAAATCGTTATGTTACTGTATCTTTGACATATTGCTGCAGTGGTGGTCTGATAAACAGATCAATGAATATTTGGCATAAAACTCTCTAAATATACTGGTCTATTGACCTTCCGTTATTTAGGCATTTACTTACAATTGGCCAGTCCAGTCACAGTAGGCATGCAGCCTGTTTTCATGACAAACCTGAGGTGGTATTTGTGCAGTCTGGGGTTAATTTGTCCGGAACGTATGTGGAAATGATCTTACCCTTTTAATGTCCACTTGAGGTGCCACCAAATCAAAGCAGAAGGAATTTAGGTTCAACATCTCATTTGAGGGACAGCATCTCAAGAGCACAGCACCCCTTACCTTCCTTTGTTATGCTACCCTACATCGTTAGCATTGAAATAGAAATTCAGGTACCTGGTGTGTCGATAGAACATACAACCTTTTTCCAGTAGGAGAGGTAAATGAGCTACCCGCTGAGCAACTGACACAGCTTGAAAGAACAAATGAAATATCCTGAAATCTAAAACTCAAGACATGTTACAACATTTACGTCAGTTTCTGTTGGGCATTGTACGATATCACAAAGAGCATTTTTGTCATTTTCCAAGAGCTGTTTCTTGGAGTCACTGAATTCAGCAAATACAATGCATACCTTTCCTGAGAAGTAGCAACCTCGGGGTGATTTTATTGTAAGAGGGATTCCTGGGGTCTCCCCTTGTAAATCTGCAGGAAAAAAAACAGTCTTTATGCTGTTACTTTGATTCTTTATCAAAACAATCAAACTCATAATTTTAGTCTTTGCAAACCTGGCATGTCTTACCTTCTGGCTTCACTCCAAAAGGTGAAGCTTTGTCTGTAGTGTATTAGTTTAATGAAGATTGTCACAGTTCTGCAGCTCAGGACAATAAGTGTGGATGGAACCTCGTGATGTTGAGTTCCTAGTCGGATGACAGATGAGAATATGGACTTTTTTCAACCTTAGATGAAAAAGACATCAAAAGTATTTTCTTAATTTCGGGATTTTGACATAGTGGTACTTAACCACCTACTCTGTTATATTATTATTATGGCTTTGCTTATGGGTCAGAAAAGCTGACTGCTGTGTGAGTAAAGGATGAAAACATATAAGCCATACTTGTGGTTTAAAGACAATGCATTTATTCATTTCATGCCTTGGAGTGGAGAAATTTGATAACGTCAGTGACATGTTACCATGTAGGTCCTTTGGGACTTGAAGGACATCTGCTCTAGGATGGAAATACAGTTGTGAGAGGAAAGGGCTTCTTTGTACTAGATATCAGCATCACCTGCCTGGAAACCTTCTACTAAGTGGAAGAGTTCACACTAAATAAACCAATGCACACTCACAGTTAAGGTCAGCCTTAAGAGAGTATGGCAAATGTGCACTGCTGCCATCTCCTCAGCTGTCCTTCCCACTAAGCTCACCAACCTATACTCTCCATCCACTCTTACTGTCCTGTACTGCAGAAGTGTCATCCTCCTCATGTTAGACCTCACATACCCAAATAAGCTTCACATTGTACAACTATAAAACAGAATTATAACCACTGGCCTCCCAGGAGTGGCATCCCTAGATCTAGAGACACAATACCTTTGTTTATAAATTATGCAATATAGAAGGATTTTCTTACAACAATGAAAACATGATGCTCAAAACTTAGGTCATGGTTCCCATAAGTTCTCAAATACTGAACAACTGTGTGAACTCTACGGAGTGTATTGTTAATGTGGTAGCTCCCTGGGATACAGTAATGCACTTTCTGGCATTTAGTTTCAGTCCATGATATTGGCTCCAGTTATTTATTCGGGACAAATCTTCCTTCAGGACAGCTAAGTCATTTTGAGATTCAGTGACTGCTCCTAGCTTACAGTCATCTGGTATTGGCTTTTACTTCATAAAAGCAAACACCAGACAGGAGAGATCCTAGCACAGAACCCTGGGGAACTCCACTGGTGACTGGTCTCTTTGTTGAGGTAACTTCCCCTGTTTTGGTCTGCTGTGTCCTATCTGTGAGCCAATTAGCAGTTCAGTGGGTGAAATAGGGGTTTACTCCAAGTTTATTTACCTTTTCTACTATGCCTGAGTGGAGAATTGTGTAAAAAGTTTTGTCTAGGTCAAGGTATGCGATGCATACTGTTTTGCCTTCATCCATTTCTTTGGTGACCTTTTCAAACAAATCCACCAGGTTGAGTAAGCATGATCTGCCCTTGGTGAAAACAAACTGAGACAAGTCCAGTGTTTGAAAATTCCCTATGTCTTCATTGATTAGTTCCATGATAAGTATTTCCATTGCTTTACATATGAGGCTGGTCAAACTTATGGGGTTGTAATTGCATGGATCTTTGGAAGGTCCTCCCTTATGCAGGGGAATGACTGAAGTTATTCTCCATTTGTTTGGTACAAAACTTGCATGGAGGCTGAGATTGAACAGTGCTGTTACAGCTGTGGCTAAATCAAACTTCATGCTATTAAGGATGCATCCAGAAATATTGTCAGGACCTGTCAATGCAGTATTATTAGTTTTTGATAGCATTTTTAGGACTTGGTCTTGTGTGTCAGCTAGAGGAAAGCCAGTTTCAGGTATATCTTAAGGGACAGATGGGTGAAATGGTAAAGTTAGTGCTAAATTTATTGGCCATTAGGTTTGCTACATCTTCAGCCTCAGTGTGGGTAAAATCAGTCACAATCAGCTCAGCATATTGCTGTGTTGTGCTTTTGAGACTACAAACATAACTAAAAATTGCCTTGTGGTTGTCTTTGGCTTGGGTACCTATTTTAGCCTCAAACTTGGCTTTGATGGATTTTATTAAGCTGATGATGTGTTTGTTTATTTCAGTGACAGTGGCAATAACATTCTGAAAATTGCTGTTCTTACTTTTGGTCAAAACTGTTTTCCTTTCATTATAAAGCTTGTCAATATTATGGTTCCACCATATGTGTTTGCTTCAGGAGTGTGCACTGCACTTGTTCCTGTGGTGTACAGCTGCATCTATGCCACTGTTTGCATGCTGGTATAGTGTGGTGCTGTCTATTTCTATGTATTCTGTGGAATTAACTGGGTTTGGTGGGGATCTGAAGCTTGCCAATTTATCCCTTAGGAGTAGGTAGCTTGTCTTAAACAAAACTTCTAAAGGTACCTTGGGAGGAAGGGACCTCTGGTTTCAATTTTATTTTGAAGGTGACAGTTTTATGGTCAGACTGAACAAGTGATGAAGATACACACAGGATGGTGCAAGATGCTCCCATATTAGTAGTGACAAGATTTAAGATGTTACTCCTGCAATGGGTACTCTGACTAATTGTTCCAAGGCACTTGTATTGATGAAGTCCAGGAATCTTTGTGCTTGTGGACTACTGGTATTGTAGGTTTCTCACTCTATAGTTAGATAGTTTAGATCACCTAGGAAAATGGCATTGAGTTTAATATCACCTAAGAAAATTGTATTGGGTTTAATACTGGCTGATTCTAGTTTCTGTAGGTAGGCATTGTGGCTTTCTTTTGTCATAGACGGAGTTTTATAGCTTACAAATATATGGTATTGGATTCTTCTGATGGTTAATTGGACATGAAGAAGCACTAGTGCATCCTGTTGATTTACCAGCAGTGATGTGAATCTCTTCTGAATGTAAATTGATACACCTCTATGTTATAAACATTATAATATAAGTATAGACAGATTATAGACAGATTAAAGGAGTTGTAAGGGTGCTCAGTATTGTACAAGTTCCTAATTGCTGATCCTTATTTGGTCTTCAAGAGATTTTTAAACATAATTCCTTTTTAACCACATTCTGGGAACACACAGCCCATGGGGCTATCATCAGGTCAGGCAACCTGTGGTTAAAGCTAAATTATAAAAAAGCAAGGGAAAAGATGGAGCAGTCTGTGACAGAGCTCCTCACTTAATAGTCTACCTGCCCAGTTAAATAACGCATATCTGTTTACTTTTAAGAAAAGTCTGGCTCATTTTATGACCATTAACAAATACAGACCTGGGATTATATATGTCAAGTTTCACTTAATAGACTACCAGCCCAGTTAAATAATGCATATCTGTGTACTTTTAAGAAATGTCTGGCTCATTTTATGACCATTAACAAATACAGACCTGGGGTTACATATGTCAAGTTTTTATAAGATCCATAAACTGAAAGCTTGTAATTCAAGCTTATAAATCTGTGATACAGTATATTGGCATCAGTGCAAGTGCAAATAAGTATCACTTATGGAGAAAATCTACAGACGAATCCTAGCCAATTGCCTCTCCTAACTCTGTGCTTAATGGCTTGTTGAAGCCTTTGTTCTTATCCTGCTGTAAACTTTAAGCACACTACTTATCAACTGTGGACTGTGAATTTCTGTATAAATGTTCATACCCCTATTAATAAGATGATCATCCTCTGGGTTAATTGTCATGATGCTGTGTGACTTGTCATCAGCCTCACACATCCCTTTTCAGTTTTCACACAGAACATGTAAATAAAAACGCTGTTCAATTTCGATGTTAAAAATCCATACAGAATTAATGCACATACAGATGTATTTTAACAAAAATGTTGCAAAGATGCTGATAATGGAATTGTACGGAAGCACACGTGCACACACACACACACACACACACACACACACACACACACACACACACACACACACACACACACACACACACACACACACACTCACACACTGTACACATGTTAGGGCTAATATTTCATAGAATGTCAGAGAAGCAGTATTACTATAAAATGGTTAGAACTGTTTTGGATAAAGACAATTTTAGTATACATATTTAAAATATTAATCTAACAGAAAGTAATGAGTCAGGGGAACTAGGCCAAATGCAAAGGGGAACTTTCTTAAGAAATTTTGTAATAACTAAATAGCTTACCGGTATTGAATCACGTCAGGACATCCCTCTGAATTATCAGCAGGTAACATGGTCTTTTCCTCTAAGAACTTTACTTCGTAAATCTTACATTCTTTTGTATAGTAATAGAATATGAATCAGACTGGGGAGCATTTAAAAAGAAATCAAGTATGGCATTAAAAGAAAAAGAGGGGCAGCCTACTTTCAGTAGACACCGTGAGCACATATTTGTACATTTTGCCTGTATTTCTTCAACTACTGGGCAGATCTACAAATTAGCTGTACTCAGTTTCCTTCACAGTTTTAGACAGCAATAGGGTTAGTAGCAACTAGAATGCAGTTATGCGATAAAGATAATTGTAAACAAGTTGAAATTAATTTTCTTGTAAAATAGTGTGCATGTTTTTAGTATATTTAGTTTTCAGTGTGCTTTGCATTGTTTATTTACTTATTTGTTTATTTATATTAACCTGGTTTAGTAGACAGTATCCAAAATGCATTAATTCTATCCACAGATTGAGAACTTCAGCAAAGTATGAATAAGGTAGTAACACAAAAAAGACAATATAAAGGTAGTACAGAGTTTCAGACTGACAGTAAACAGTACAGTGAGCCAGAAAGACATCAGATTGCAACACAGTAGACAACAATGATTTTATATGTGTATATATATATATATATATATATATATATATATATATATATATATATATATATATATATATACAAACTATGAAAGTGTAAGCTGGAGTGAAAATAGCTTTGTGTTTGTAACTGTCCAAAGAATACTGGAATTTGTATAGGTATTGTTTATGTTAGTGCTGTATTTTGTTAATTTATGTTATTGGTGAATGCTTAAAGCATATATACTTGTCTCTCTTTCTAAGAAAGGTTAGCAGCTTTTCTATGAGTTTCTTTGCGCTAGCATGTTTCAGGGTTCAAATGGGGGAGAGTCATAGAGTTTGTTGACCAAAATAGAAAATACCAATGAATTTTTAGGTCTGGTTTTTACTATTGAAGCATTGGCTTGTGAAATTAGATGGTATAGGGCTTCTCTGGTGACCTGCTGTGGCTAAAGGAAAGAGTAGAAGGAATATAGTTGTAAAAGGTTTAATGTACCATGCATAGGAGTAGTAGGTCAGCATGCTCTTTGATAAGGAGTGTGACACAGTGGTGTTCATTTTTAGGTGCTAGGATGAGGAATCTGTATATTTTATTAGTGATAATTTGCAGGTCTTTGAAAATGAATAATGGAGGGGAATAATCTAGGTACAGTATAAGGATGTTTTCGCTGATTACTTTTCTACCTTCAAGGTATGAAACTGTGAGATATTATGGCATCTGTAGGGATTGGAGTTTTTTTTGTTGTTAAATTGGTTATGTGTAATGTCATGTTTAAGATGAATTCAAGGGTACCTCCAAGGTATTTGAAAGAGACGACATTCTATAGCCTGGCTGTTATGTGAAAGGGTGGAGGATTAAGGAGTCAGTTTACTTCATTTCTGGGGTGTAACAAAGAATGTTACTTTGGTCTTTTTAGTTTTTCCCCCCAAGACATTTTATTTTCCAAGAAATAAGTAATAATTAGATTCAATAAACTTAAATTGCAGGTATTATAGTAAATTCTTAACAAAACAATGAACACAAACTATGTACAATATTTACAAAGACCTGATAATAAATATTTGAATTAGAGCTCCAAATTTTCTAAATTTTCTTTAGTTAGTTCAGTCATTAATAATATTGTTCTTCAAATATAGATCAATAAGCTAAATCACTTTATTTGAAGGGTTATTAGAAAATGTATTAGAATACATTCTTAATTTTTTTACTGTAGTTTCTTTGACTGACGTTTCCTTTAAAGACAAGAGAAATTTTCAAAAGATGGAGGGGTTGATTTCCTCCATTTCTTTATAATGCTTTCCCTTGCAACAGCCATAATGATCCATAAAATATTATAATTCATATTCACCATATCATTTCTATCTATAATATTAAATAATATTAAAAACTTTGTTAAAGAGTAATGATCTGAAAATAATGATTGCAAAAATTATTCTATCTTAGATCAAAATAAAGACAAAGAAGAAAATTCATAAAATATATGAACCCAATCAGCTTTACAATTTTGTGAACATCTCCAGCATGAGATAATATAATTTCCATTTATTTTAACAATTCTGTTGGGAGTAACGAAAGCCCTATGTAGAAATTTCCAGGTAAAAATGTGCCAGAATTGAGACCATGAAGTGTGTTTAATGGAAGATAATTGTGATTTATTGTGGGAATTAAAATGTGAAACATTTCCCAGTGTAATGATTCCAAATTTTTACATTTACATTTGTTTTATATTCAATAAAATGTTTATAAAGCTTGGAAATTAAGTTTTCTATTTTTTTGTTATTATATAAGATTTCATATACTAAATAGAAAAGTTTAGGTTCCTCTTTATAGCAAGAATTTGATACAGAAATGCACAAATCATTTGCATAATCCTTCAAGTTATACAACAATAACCAATCTTGGGAGCTTAAATCAAATTCAGATATAAGGTGTTGAATTTCTTTAGATTTCAAATCTTTAATAGCATGATGCCAGCATCTAATCCCCTTAATTTCCCAAAGTTCTAATAATTGATTATTAATTTTATTGTGATTTTTTTTGTAATATTGAAAGGAATAAGAGACTCAAAGCAAATTTTAACATCAGTGTTAAAGTAAATCATGTTTTTTTAATGAATGTTAATAAGGAATTTAAATATTCTGAATCTGTGTGACAAATGAATGTACATTTTATTATATTACAAAACTAATGCCAAAATATATTGTTTGAATTAGATACTATATATTTAGATAAATTAATATTCTGATTACCTAGATTTATGTTTGTTTGTCTTTTTGGCTTTTCCTAGTTAGGGGTCACCACAGCGGAACTCCGGTCCGCTAATGATTGGAAGTAGATTTTTATGGTGTAGAGTTGCCAGCCCGATGCCCAACCTTCAGCAAAGGCATGCCCATTCACGCATGTCTTTCGGAGGTCACTCGACCGCAAGGAGGACATGCAGACTCCACACAGAAGGCACTCCAGCCAAGAATCGAACAGGAGAACCTCTTGCTGTGAGGCAACAATGCTACCACTGTACCACTGCGGCTTCTGATTACCTAGATTTATGAATATTTTCCAATTTGAACTATAATTGGGATCAATCCAGTTTAATACAATTTTAAAGTTGAGACTTTTATATATGATTCTATATCAGGAAAATTTATTCCCCCCTGATTCCAAGATCTGATGTGATGTGAAAGAGGCATTCTAGATTTATGAGGATACCAAAGGAAATCTAAGAAAAGATTATTAATTTCTTTAATACTTTGTTTATGTGGACAAAGAGACAAAGCTTGTATTATATATAATATTTTAGGAAAAAGAATACTTATTTGTTGAAGTCTATCCTCAAATGAAATAATAAGTTTATTCCAATTAGAGAAAATGTTTTTATTATATTAATAATATTATCATAATTGACAATTCTTATTTCATCTATGAAGGAAAGTAGTTTAATACCTAAATATTCTATGGAGTTAACTTGTACCACAATGGTGTTATTTACATAAGTGGAATTTTTTTTTGTTTAATATTATAAATATAAATTTATTTTAATTGAAATGAAGACTAGAAGTGGCTTGAAATGTTTTTATTATAAATCTGAATTCAGAAAGAGTTGCTTCTGAGTTAGAAATAGTTAATAAAATATTGTCAGCAAATATAATTTTAGAAGAATATGAATTTGAAATTTCTATTCCTTTGATGCTTTGATTTTGTCTGATTAAAATTGCTATAAGTTCTATAACTTGTGCAAATAAAATAGGAGAAAGAGGACAGCCTTCTTTAGTGCCTTTAATTATAGGGATTTGTTCAGAAAGAAAAGGACATATTGTAACATATCCTAAATTATTTTTATAAATATTCTTTAATAGTGAAATAAAGCTAAGAGAAAATCCAATAATTCTAATATTTTAAATAAGTAACCTCAGTTTAAAGAATCAAAGACTTTTTCAATATCTAAACTAATTAACAATGCTTCAATATTTTTCCTTTTATATAATCTATAAGAGTTAAAATACATCTAATGTTATCATGTGTTTGTCTTTGATATATAAAACCTGCTTGATCCAAGTCTATAACTTCAGCAATGTGTATTTTTATTATCTCTGTAAAGATAGACATAAAAATATTGTAAACATTATTCAGAAGTGAAATAGGTTTATAAGAAGAGCAATTTAGAGAGTTTTTATTTTATTTTAATATTGGCACGATTAGTGAATATTTCCAGGAGACAGGGATCTTTTGACTTGATTGAATTTCAATAAGCATTTTATGAAAAAAGGATAAAATATTAGGAGGAGAAAGAAGCT
This sequence comes from Protopterus annectens, assembly GCF_019279795.1. NCBI lineage: Eukaryota > Metazoa > Chordata > Ceratodontiformes > Protopteridae > Protopterus > Protopterus annectens. The sequence continues at coordinate 333,076,617 of NC_056732.1, forward strand.
TATATATTTCAGAAAGTAACCCATGTATTCTAGAAGTTTTATTATATTTTAGTTTTTAACCTTATCTACTACTTCTTTAAAAGTAAGGGTTTTGTTTAAATTGTCTTTTAAGCTTGAAGGAATTTTCTTAATGTTAAGGTTATAACTGAGCACAGAGATATTTGCTTGAGTATTTATATTAGTATTTAAATTAATATAATGACATCTAAATGCATTAATAAAATCAGCTAGATCCATTGTACTTTACTTCTTTAATTGCTAATTTCTAGAATGTTATTAAATTTATATTGAATCTTAACTCTCCTAGCAAGATTATGTATATGTTTAGGAAATGATGAATAAGAGTTTAATTTTAACTTTTCGAGAGCTACATTTGTTTTATGAGTTAAAATGTCAAAATATTTTTTATTTAAATTTTCTATTTCTTGTACATTAACTTTGTTATTTTTAATATCCTTGGATTTGGCCTTTATCAGACTATTTTGAATATTTTGGAGTTCTGAATCCTACTCTTTAATTTTATTTTTATACCAAGTTAAAATTTTGCCATAAATATAGACTTTTAATGAGTCCCAAATCATAATACTATCTACATCTGGTGTGTTACTAATTTCTAAAAATGCATTCAATTTTGAAATCATCCAAGGTTTAAAATCTTTAAGTTTAGTTATATAGGAAGGTATTCTCATTATTAATGATAGTGTTTTAGAATTAATCTGAATGTTTAAAATAAGAGCATCATGATCTGAAATAGGACAGGAAACTATAGCAAAATATAATATACTTGAAAATAGATAATATGAAAGTAGTATACTATCTGATCTGGTCTGTGTACCATATTTAAAATCTTGATGAGAGAATAATAAAGAGTTAGGATTTTTTTTAATAAAAGTATCCAATTCCTATTAACTTCCCTGCATATAATAGTATTATTAATATACATGACAGATTGTAGATTTTAAACTAACACTAGAGAGAAGTTCCACTACTTTGCACTAAAGAAACATAGAAAAAATTGACAATTAATAATAATCTATATTGTATGTCTCTACTCAAACATTTTTTATTTATTTATTTATTTATTTAAATTTGTTGACTGGGAGTGTCCGACTGGACGTGGGTCCATTTTCAGCGGGGGCCCGGGGAGAAAAGCTCCACAGTAAAATAAACAGACAGTAGTTACATTGGATTACATAGCGATTAACAATTTAACATAGAAATTACTTACAACATATTTACAGATGAAGAACATAGTACATCAGTAGACAACTAGAATCTTTATCTGTGAAGTACATAACAGGCATTAAATGTAACAATGAGAAGTTCCTGCTGTATAATAAGTACTAGGCTTATGAGCATCTGAGCTTGCTATCATCAAGGTAGTTAGTGGAGGTGAAAGAAAGGTAGTAGTTGGATGGGGTGGATGATATTAGAGTGGGAGTTGCAAGGGCATAGCCAGCATGTTTTAGGTGCTTTTAATAAAGTTTTGAAGTTTGTGCATGATGGTACGGAGGTAATTGTGGGTGGGAGTGAGTTCCATAATTTGGTTATGGCGCAAGAGAATAGTGCTTCACCAGCAGAGTTATTGGCTTTAGTGATCTGCAAGTGATTTTTGTTGCTGGATCTTAGTGGTCTGGTGGTGCGATAGGGTTGGAGTAGATTCTGGAGGGATGAGACATTTTGTGGATGGTTTACTAGTTTGTGGGCGAGTGAGAGTTGATACCACTGAAGGAGGTGAGGGAGTTCAAGCCAGCCCAGTTCAGCAAGTGAGAGACAGTGGTGACTACGGTAGGATGCCCATTTTGTTGTAGCAGGTCTCTAGCTTGTTTAGATCACATTGCCTTAGGTTGGTATATACTGGAGAGGCATAAAGTAGGGTGGAGATAAGGTGGGAATTTGCTATTGAAATCTTTGCTGCTTTGGTGAGAAATTGTTTATTTCTGTATAATGCTCCTAGTTTTTGTGGACTTTTTATGGTCATGGATATGTGAATGTCAAATTTTAGTTTATTGTCTATTTCCACTCCTAGCAATTTGGTGTGTTCAGTTGGGTATATAGTGGTGTTGTCTTTTGCTGTGATGTTAAAGTGAGAGTTGTTTTGAGTATGTTTGGTGGGTTGGAAGATGAGTAGTTTAGTTTTGTTTGGGTTGAGTATTAATTGGGCATCGGATAACCATGTTTCAACAGAGGAAAAGGCTTCCTGTGTGACTTTTGCAGTTTGGGTAGGGACTGGGCTGAGCAGATGATGGTTGAGTCATCTGCATATTGGATGAGTGTGCCATGTTTGGTGGCAGAGGCTAGTTTATTGGTGTAAACAGAGAAAAGTAAGGGTCCAAGGATGGATCCTTGGGGAACCCCTATGGAGACAGGTAGTTGGGGAGATATGTCATTTTGCCATACAACGGATTGTTGGCGGTCAGACAGGTAACTCTGAAACCAGTTGGTGACTGATTGTGAGAAGGATAGGTTATTGAGGACAGAGATAAGTTGTTTGTGTGGGACCATGTCAAATGCTTTAGATAGGTCTAGGAAAGTAGCAGAGGAGAGATAGCCATTGTTTTTATGCTGAAGGATAGTGTTAGTAAAGGAGAGTAAGGCAGTGGTGGTGCTATGGTTTGGTCAGACACCATGCTGAGTACTGGAAAAGAGGTAGTTAGTAAGGAGGTAGTGTGAGACCTGAGAGTGTATGCATCTCTCTAGTATTTTGGAGAGTGGAGTTACAAGTTAAATTATTTTTTTCCTCATACCAAAAGCTTAATAGAATATGAGAACCTACTTAACATTTCTTAGAATATGATATGATACAAGATCATCATAATTTGTGATTAGGCCTATGTTCACACACCTTCTTGTATGTTTATAGTGTGTATGTGGTATTACAGCAATATTTTCAGCAATTTCTATTAAACATGTACATCATAATTATGTAGTAAATGTACATCATTTAGAAACAAAGACTTTGAAGTAATGAAATGTCACCAGATTAGTATTGTCATCTGTGCCCATGTAGTTAAGTATTATTATGTTATTATTTAGCATTTATAAGAATTTACAAAACCTGCATATCTATTACATGTTTCAGGGTAATGTAGACTTTTTATGGTTGTCAAATGACAACAAATACCATTATCTGAAGTGAATAGCATAATAGCTATAAACTTCATTACCCCTTGTTTAAGTCTAAAGATAAAAAAGTACTGTCCATTAGCATATATACATTCCCCGAGTAAATATGCCATATTCAGTAACTGTAGTTAATGTGAGTATCTTTCATATGTAGCCACTATCCCTGCTGTTGCCTCATCTTTACATGTTATTAACATTTATATCATATTTACTTCTCTTTACCTCTCTTTTTCTTCATAGCTCATTCACAACTTTTAATAGCAAGTCCATTTTCATTAATGTGTATTAGTCAAGAATTGATAAGAATATTATTATTATGTCAATATAAAAGTGTTTCCACTTAAGATGTTTCTTTACAGCACAAGCACATTAGGGAGTTTTAACTTACTACAGTTTCTCCATATACCTTCCTATCTTACCTGCATCTATATTAACACAATTATATTCTGTGAATATTCTCCCTATTTGACATCCAGGCAAGCCACTTTTGTTTACATTGTGTACACTTGTCTCCCTGTACTTTTCCATGACAAATAGTTTGCAATCAGATTAATGAAATTTCAACAATTACCATTAAAAAATGTGACCACAATATCCAGCAAGCTATATAAATGCAAATCTTTGCTGCATTGACCGATCCCCTCTTATCAGCTAATTATTAAAAGAGACCCTTTTAAGTTTAGCCATGTTACCCATTTATGTCTGACAAATTTTAATACCCTAAAGTTATTTTAAGGGTTATATGTAAACTTTGGAATGAGTGAGTCATGCCTTAAAACACAGATATCAAACCTGCCATAAGTTATGAACTGTTGCCTCATGATTCAGAAGCAAAGTTAATAGATACAAAGATCCACAAAATATGCCAATTCAAAATGTCAGTCTGAACATAGAAACTTGATGTGAATGGATGAGCTTGTCTAGAGCATAAAAACAATAGGTACAGTGAAATAACTTTAGATGGCAAGAAAAGGAAAAGTATACTGGAAAGAATCTGGACTTGTTGAGTACAGCTTTCCCAACCAAAACAAAATGAATGTTTGAGCAGACTCTGGAAGTGAACCAGTATTAGAAACAAACTTGCGACAGCTTCTCGTGACAAGTGAGCGAGCTTTTAAAAGTAACAGACTCAAAAAGAGGTAAAATAACAGTTCCAAAAGTGGGAAGCCCTTTTTTTCTCCCTCTTTTCAACCGATACCAACCAGAAAGAGATAACATTAAAATACTAGAAGTTATCACAACATGGGAATACCAAGTCAAGGCTGATCATTCAACGTATACAAAATAAGACACTATGCCACCAGGGACACCAGAACTAAAACCAGTCACCCAAAATATATTAAATGAAATACCACACCACCAGAGAAACATATCACACAACCGAATTAACAAACTAAAGTCTCTCTCCACAGAAAAGCTGACAAAGTCATAGCAACACACCAAAGTCTCAGCAAAACAAATCCCCACACCACTAGAAATCCATCGGCAGAAACCAAATGATAATACCAGCACTAATTCATCCACATCAAAGCCACCAATGCCATCCAAAAAGATTCAAAAGTACTCAACACTACCTAACAGGTATAAACAACAACATATCACAGACAGAACTTGCACAACATCACCCAGAAGCCTGAAGCAAAAACCAACAAATGTATACCATGAACTTTAAACAAAACAGCTGGCCAACAAACTAAAGAGGCAATACTAGACATCCATCATTGTGACAAGCACAGAAAACAGAATATTAACCAATAAATGTCTAAAGTGTGTAAACAAGTCAGGGAAACTATTAAGCTACCATATAGTTTTAGACGACACAGTAAAAAATCATCATTGAAGAACACAGAAAATCAGCATTTGAGCATTTAAGACAAAATATTAAATTTAAATGATCTTACCAAGCTTGGACCAAGGAGAATAGAAGCCATCCTCCTAAATGTGAGTTTAAAAACAAATGTAAACATTTTTAAACTATTTATAAGCCATTTTAAAGTAAATATTATTAGTAGATTTGTTAATGTTGATTGAAGAAGAACCAGTTTCTATTTTGTTGTTTCTTTTACATGGAAGAAGTTTGAAGTGTTCTTTCATAACAAACCACCTCACTGATTGACTCAGTATTGTAGGTTGATATATTATAACAACAAAAAATGTGAACACAAATGTTGAAGAAATGGGTTGAAGAAATAAGTCAGAGAATTAATTATTTCTTTATTTTATGCTGGAATGTTTTGAACTTTTATTGGATAAAGATGATATTGAGTCAGTTTTTGTTTCTTCATCTCAGACCACAAGTTTTAAACAGATGTTCTTTTTAAAGAAAGGGTCATAGACCAGTCCATGTCATCAGCAATAGGTAGTAGAGTGTTGTTTTTAACATAAGCAGAGGCTTCTTCTAGAGTGTTAACATTTATTGTTTCATATGATAGCTGATTTTTTATTTTGGCTGGAAATAAGATCTGAGATTTTATGCCATGTTGTCTTAAAGCTTTTCCAAGTGGCCAACAGCTTTTCCTCTGCTCCATGGTCTTAGAAGAGTAATCATTATCAAATCTGATAATATTTTGTTTATATTTTATAGGTGCCTTCTTCCATGCACATTCAAGAATCAAATCTTCATCTTGGAGGAGAATTTGGAGAAGAAGGAATGGGTTTGCCTATGGCTCTATGGGCTCTTTCAATATTTTATTAGGGTCCTGAAGGTTTAAAATGTCAGTAAGCCAAGAGTTGAGAAAGGAAATTAAGTCCTCACCTTCTGATATTTCAGGAAGGCCAAATATTATTATGCTTCATCTCCTCTCTCTGCTTTCCAGATTGTCTATTTTATTTACGAGCCAAATATTTGTTTTTAACAAAAAGTCAGTTTGTGTTTCTTCCTCTCTCAACCTGCCATCAAAGTCATTTAAAGCATTTTCCATTTCAAAGATTTTTGTTTGCTGTTGTTGCAACATTTCTTTCAAAATCTCAGTATGTTTAAAACAACTCTATCTTAGGTTTTCCAGATTGTCATGAAACCCATCCATTTTCATGGATAATTCCTGTAGATTTGATGTAATTTGTTGTAGATCCTTTCTCAGAGAAACTTCAGCCTAAGAGTGCTTGGAATTGCTCATTTTCAGTTGAAAATTCAGTCTCCAGATAATCTTGACAGGAATTTTTGTATGAAACCTCTTCGAAGTAAAAAAATAAGTAGACTATATTTATTCAAACGACTATGTAAAAACTTCTTCAATAAATGAAATCATTTCCTGTATTTTATAATAATTTTAGAGAGCTCTAAAAAGAAGCTCCATTTACTTGGTCATCTTGGCTCTGCCTCCTGTCTTTTTAGTATTTAAGGTTAATCATTTGTCATTAAGCTATAGGCATAGGTTATGTGGTCTGTTTAGGAGTCTTTGTAGTATAGTATAGTGTTATAATACGGAGATGAATCAGCAAAGACTATGTCATCTGCTTAAAGTAAAACATTAGGCATATATAGATTAGAAGGTGTAGAATGAATGAAGAAGCTGGAGAAAATAGATACAAGGATATACTCATGGGAACACCTACAGTGATTTTTTTTTTGTGATGGGGCTATGTAGATAATGCATTTTACTGTGCAGGTTCTGTGTGACAAGTAACTAGTAAACCTAATACGGACAATCTAAAATTTAAATATGCCTATGTGTTCCTGAGAAGTATGTGGTTAATAGAGTCAGAAATTTTAGATAAATGTACAACTAGAGCTCTAGCAAGGTGTCCTTCATCAGGTTCAGTAAGTACGCTATAAATTAGAATGTACAAGGCTGTTTGAGTACCTCTGTGTTTTATTAAGTCAGTGCCAGAAGAAATGTGATTGGATAGAGAATGTGTAAGCTTTTCAGTGTCTTTAAGTGAATTTCTTTTTAGGTCAAATTGTGGCAGATATAGTTCATGAGGCGAGTGCTAAGGAAATTACATGATCTAGTAGCATAACTATTTTAAATTCAAGTCAATGACTAATGAGAAGTCATATTACAATGATGTCAGCTAAAGTACACTTGCATACTTGTGTATATTTCTGTTATTAAATTCATTTCTCATTTCAGTCATGTTCCTCAGTACTAATACTGCAGAAAGCATCGAAACACATTGAGATAATAGTTTTTTAGCATATAATTATGATAAAAAATAGGTTCAGCTACTTAAGACACATAAATTCAAAGATTTATAGCAAGTGGGGAACCTGTATTTAGACTCATGTATGGGCCAACATGTAAAATCAGACTCCATAATGTTTGCTTGCAAACACTGTACTCCTACACAATAATCAAGTCTAGTTTGAGTTAATCCATTGCGTTTGCCTATCTAATAGATGATGGGAGCTTGTTCCATAAGACTAGAATGCCTATTAAAATTAAGTGATAATGAAAGTCAGAGCAGTATGTCTGTTAATCCTTGAATTTATGCTCAGTTTCAGACCCAAAAGTTCTCTTAGGTTTGTGTCATGTAGTGCCCACAAAAATTCTGGACTGCCGTAAATAACATACTCCACCCAGGTAAATCTAGTATACCATCCCCAACATCAGTCGGTAGCTCTGACAACATAGAAACCCAATTCAATAAATACTTCACAGAAACCATTCTTACCCTTGCTAATTCTCAGAACTCCCGCACCACCACAAATCCATCCATAGCACAGAATAACCCCAACCCCTTTTCATTACAACCAGTTTCTGTAAACATCATAAAAAGATTGCTAAAAAAAAATAAAACCAACCACATTAGCTGCAGATAGGCTTCCAGCTGACTACCTACAAACTGCAGCAGATGCAATAGCATACCCTGTAGCCATAGTCATAAACAGATCAATATCGGAAAATCTTAGGTTCATAGGATGACGAGGTTATTTGCCCAAAGGCCCTTATAAGCGTAGCCAAGAATTTCTCCCATGTTCCCACAAAGTCAGCACCTGTTTTCCCTGTCTGGGTATGTTTTTGTTTTTGTGCCCTGTTTCTGACCATTCTTAAATAAATAAATAAAAGTTATCTTTTAAACTGAAGCAAACTACTTACTAGCAAACAGTTTATATCCTGTATGGAACACTACAATGCTCAGGTATTTGATAAAAAAAAAAAAAAAAAAAAAAAAAAACTATAGTAAACTGTTTGCTACACTGTAGCAAGCAGGTACTACAGTTAGACGACACACTGAGTGCTACTGTGCTCAGGTTTGACTGCAAATGCAATATAGACTTTTAAAAGCCAGTTTTGCAATAAGAATGATTGGGATGATAGATGGCTGATCAGATCACACCCCCTAACACTTTGTGCCTGGTTCAGTTGCCCCTTTCACCCTGCAGTAGCTACATTACTGCCTGCACTAATTCTACCAATGTTTCTGGGACCTCAGACTACCACAGGACTGCCCTAATCAGCTTTCTTCGGACCTTGTCATATGCTTTCTCCAAGTCTAGGAATGCCCAGTTGGACTCTTTCCTCATTTCTAGCTTCTTCTTAAATATCTGTTTCACTGAAAATGCTGCATCAGTTAAATTACATCCTGATGTGAATCTGAACTGCTCATCTCCCACCTTAGTTTCTACTACTCTCCATAATTCATTTATCGGTCACACTCTCCAGAACTTTCATGCTGTGTGATAGGAGTTGGATACCTCTATACTACTCACAGTTGTGAATATCCCCTTTGTTCTTGAACACTGGCACTATTATGCTTACTCTCCAGTCATCTGGGATATGTCTTTCTCTCCATGTTGCTATGAGTACCCTCAGGAGCCATTTCTCCCCTATCTAGCCCAACATCTTTATCATATTTGCTGTGGCCTCATCTGAGCCTGCTGATGTTCCTGACTTCATTTTCCTTAGTGCTATTCTTACTTATTCTATCGTGGGCTCCTCCTCTTCTTTCATTGTAGGCTGTGTCTGGGGCAGTACAGCTTCTGTGGGGTTTTCTTCATTCAGTAGCTGCTGGAAGAACTCCTTCCATCTGCCTTTGATGTCCTGTGGACTGGTGAACAGGTTGTTGTTAGCATCCCTTATGAAGAGTGCCTGACTATCTTATTTATTCTTCTGTCTTTGCCTTGCAACCTGATATAGTTTTTTTGTGCCATCTAATGAGTCACTTTCCAGAAGATGATAGATTGCCTCTGATGCCTTGTTCATTGCTATTGCAACACCTGTCTTAGCCTTTTTGTTAGCCAAATAGTATTCCTTTCTAGCCTTTTCAATCTTTTCTATCTACTGCTTTTTCTGCACTCCTTCTGTACTTTGATGACTTCCTAGACTTTTGCATTCCACCACCAGCTTTCCTTATGTACTTCATTTCCATAGCTGGCTCAGTTGCATATCTCTCACACATGCTGTTTTTAGGTGCTGCCATTCTTCTTCAACTCCACCTATTTCCTCTTCTTCCTGAGGTTCTAGAGCCCTGAGTAATTACTTAAACTGTTGTGCTTTCTCTCCAGTCAACTTCCAGGTCTTCAGCCTGGTCTCTTTTGACCTTTGAGCTTGCAACTTATTGTGGCAACCAATGGTTTATGCTGTGGGCCAACTGTTTCAATGGGCATGTCTTTGCAATCTCTGATTCTACCCTACTGCACTTTCCTTACTAGGAGAAAGTCTACCTGAGTTGCATGTTTGCCACTCTTGTATGTGATCTTGTGAATGTCTGTTGCTGAACCATGTGTTGGTCACCATCAAGCCGTTTTCCAGACAGAAGTCTATAATGGCCTCTTCCTTATTTTTTCCTGTTGCCCCATCCATGTTGAACAATGCAGTTCTTATACCCTGTTCTGTCTGTCCTATGTGTATTCAGGTCCCCATTATCAATACCAAATCATGATGTCCTGCTTTATCTAATAGGTCCTGCAACTGTTGTCTGAATGCTCTATTTTCCTCACTTTCGCAAACCTGCTGTGGGTCTTAGGCTAAAATTATGAATCCTGACCTATCATTACACTGGAGTCTGTTTCCTATGAGTCTGTCACTAATTCTGATAACATCCCTGAATGTCTTCTGGAGCCTCTCCCTCACCACAGTTCCCACACCATTTCTAGTCTGTTCTGTTCCTGTATAGTGGACTCTGGATCCCAAGCCAAGTGCTTTTTCTCCACTGTCCCTTCCATCTTGTCTCCTGAATACATAGGATGGCTAGCCTCTTCCTTACTCTCGTGTCACTCACTTCCAAGATCCATACTGAGAATGAATCTACACTGCAAGTAGCATTTCTTAGTTCATGTTTGCTATGTTTGGTTTTACATCCAGCTTTCATGCAACAGGGCTACTCCAGGTAACCCAAGCTGGGCAAGGGGACACTAGCCAGTTAGTAGCTTATTGACCCAGTGCTGCTGAGCTTTATGGCTGGCACAAACTGGTCAATAGGGCTACATACACCCCCTCCAACCATTAGCATGTGTTCCTGGCTTAGGTTGGAGTAGGCCAGGTCCTCAACCCACTTATCACCGGCAAATACCCATGCCCATTTGGTGACATTAATCAACATGAGTCTATCACCTAGAGCCATATGCTACACCATTCAGTGGCTTACCCTCCCACAGTGACTTCCTACTAGGTCATCTAATCAGTAAGTGCACACTTAGACACACTATATAGGACAATATACACACATACCATACAAGTAGGAGCAGGCCACATATAAGAACATGAGAACAATACAAGGCAAGTGATCACAAGCACGGTTAGGTAGCTAGCCATATTCACCTTTAAGTAGACACTCATGATCATCCCTTCCTTTTAAGCACTAATAGAGTTTACCTCCCAAAATAAGTAAGTCTGTACATGACCGTCTTGGTAAAAATTTGTGTCTACCCATCCAGTCAGTGAGACTATCCTTAAAGTTAGTTAACAGTAATGGTGTTATATAAGACATACTGGATATGCTTTGGATCCATGGATGATAAACCTCATATACAACCCCAAGCCACAGCAGAGATGGCATATTTCAGCATCTATAAAGAAATACGTCATTTTTTGAGCATGTCTTTGAACAACTGGGAGTATACTTCTACTTCCAGGAGACATCAGATGGGATTCTACAATAAGCAGAGGACGCTTGCAGCAAAATCTTTGTGGCATGGACCATGTTGCATAATATGGTAATAAATAGCTGCAGCAGCATGGAATATTCTAGGAGGGTGCAACACAGTGGAAGGACCAACAGGAGACTACAGAATCTGGGGACAAAGAGGCTGCAGCTGTACCACATGTGAAGGAGGCTTAATGCATTGTGTCACCAACAAAAAGGCGATGTGTGGTTCACAACTATAAGCCATGCCAAAGAAAGCACAGAATAAAATGATGCATATGACACTCAAGCTATGAAAGGTAGTGCATGGATTTCCATGCTGTGCATCAGACAGAACCATACTCACACAGGTCAAGGGATGAGATGCTGCAGTCATCAACACTGGTGCAGGGGGTTGGGAAAACACTGTAACAGCTGACAGCAACACTGTAGTATAGGTGGGGTCATGAAAGGTGAATTCAGTAGCCACATATTCTGCTAACTGGTTGTGGGTATTCAGAGATCTCATCCTCCACTGGTGGATTTGAGCTGGTGTGACATAACCATTGCTGGTGGCCACTGTGGTATTCCACAATTTCAGGACTTGATGCAATTCATGTCAGGGAAAGTATAGGATGACAGGATAAAGTACACATACCCTGATGGGGTGTCCCATGTCAAAAGCTTACAGAGCTTCACTGCACATCACATAAATGAAAGCCATGAACTGGCATGGTGGTCTCTGTGCCCTTAAGTGACATAGAAGGGGTAGAGCTATGAGACTATTCACAAACAGCCTGTTGAGGGGTTCCAGGGGTTGAGCTTGAGGAGCATTGGTACCCACAACTAAGTGACTATTGATGGCCATTGGTAGCAGACTTTGTGGCTATGGTTGATGTAGTAGTCGAGTAGGTTTGGCATTTGTCTGGCTAACTTACATCTGGACCATCCCACATCTATTGTTTTCACAGGCATTAGAGGCAGACTGGAGGGCAATTACCATGAGTCACATCAAAGCCCTCATGGAAGTAACATTTGCCACCAAAGACCTGAGCAGCAATGTCTGCTCCCTGTTCAAATACTCAATGTCACTGTGCAGGTGTTGCACATTAAACCTGCAAACCATAAAGTACACTCACAATCTCCACAGTGCTGTTAGAAGAAGCTGTCTGTGCCATTGTCACTGATCTACACAGCCACTAATTTATGCTGAGTGCTGTACCCAAGTCAGGGAATGATCTGGAGTCATGGCAGTGTTGTAAAACCCCTTGCAACTCCCCAACAGTGAGTATGTGCATGGCAGAAGTAGAGCAAATATCAAAGGATGTGTGGGCTGGGAACTTATGAGGAGCTAGAGTGGGGTTCATAGTTTAAGCTGTACCTTCACAGAGGCCTGTAATGTTGGTGATGTAGGGGGTTCCTATCAGTTCGTTGAAACTTCAGCAGTTCGAACACCATATGTTCGAACTGTGAAGTTCAAAAACTGATTATCGCAAAGCCGCGGAACACCGAATTCTTTCCAAGGGAAAGAATTTGGTGGGCCATTTCTGTGGCTTCATGATTTTCAGCACTGTGGTGGAAAGTTACGGGTCGGGTTCAGGTAAGTGTGCGATTGTGTGGACGTTAGGGTTAGGGTGCGTGTTAGGTGAGTTAGGGTTAGGGCGCGGGTGAGGTGGGTGTGCGATAGTGACAGACTTTAGGGTTAGGGCGGAATAGGTGAGTTAGGGTTAGGGCGCAGGTCGGGTGAGTGTGCGATAGTGACAGACCTTAGGGTTTGGGTTAAGGTAAGTGGATAGATAGTAGTGTATGTACAGTTTAGTGTAGGGTTAGATGTAGGATTTTAAGTGTATATGTGTGGATTGCTGTTTTTTGGTGTGCTTGTGTTGTGTGTGTGTTTCTTGGAACAGCAATTTTTTTTCCCTGGGAAAAAAAATCGCTGTTCTAAGCCTTCGATGGTTTTGCACTTCGAGGTTAGAAGTTCAAACATATGATGTCCGAACTTCTGCCGTTTCGACGAAGTGATATAGACCTGATGTAGGTAAGGCTTTCCTTGTTAGTTTTGCAAAGGCTGCCACTGTGTCATTGGACTGTGCCATGAGCATACAGCCATCATCATCAGCTGCAGGAGACATGCTGACATCAAACATGTGCTGTCCTGTTGTGCTGGTCCCCCCAACAGTAGATTCTGTGAAAACACAAACAAGATACCTTTTTCAGCACTTAGACATGTGTTTATACCTCATGACCTGTGTGGTGCAAGACATCTCTATATGTCTATACCATATGGACACATATGTACCTTGGTATGTGAACTTTTGCAGTTGCAGCCCAGAGGTATCTGAAAGGACTGATATAGGAAAGGATATTGATGACTCATTTCTTGTCACACACATGCAGTACACAGTACCATACATATGTTTACTATGTAGTACTAACCTGATACTTTCCCTACTGACACTTTAGTGGATGTTGCTAGGCCACCCCTGGGCATGAAGGTCCACCCTCATCCACAGATAAGGACAGCAGGCAGAAACTCCTCTATCTCTGCTTGCCATTTCTGTGTTAGTAGTTCATCACATGTAGTAGACCTTTCTTTGATAATGTTACATGTCTTCTCCTTTGCATGGAATGTCATATTGGTTACCCTATGTTGAACCTTTTGCAGATACCTATTATAATCTTCCACAGCATTAACATCCTGCACCACAGTGTGCTGTACCTGGTCTTGATGCATTTTTCCTGTGGTACCTTTGACCTAAATAAATGTGCTATATGTGTGAAGGGTCAGCAGTAGCACTTCATTCTCTGACTTGGTGAACTTTTCCAGCCATTGTCTCTCTTAGAAACCCAAGGCAAGCTCTGTACATCTGTGGGTTACATATGCCAGTGAATGGTTGTGTCAGACAGTGTGTGGACATCATCTGTGGCCACAGGCTCCCTTCCTTATTCTGCAGCAAAGCAGCAAACCTCTGTACTGCTGCACACAACTTACATGCATATTCAGCAGCTATGGGCATGGGCTGTCTATACCGCTTCCTCTACTTTTATACTGTCCACAAGTAGTGAAAGGCATATCCTCTTATTTCCTGCACCTTAAAGTTCATTGCTATGACTATGCCATTATATGACATGACAATTTTCACACACCCTCAAGTACTGTCCTTCTCTAGGTCTACACCACCACCACAGCTAGACTTGACAATGAGTGCCATGCCATTGTGCTGTGTCCCCACTCACTCATACCAAATGAGAGTGATTATATGTCTGAGATACATGAATGATATATTACTAAGCTTGTTTTCTGTCTACAGTATTTGCATATCCGCTTTCAGAGAGATATTACATAAAGTCCTGTAGGCCACTACATTTCATCTGTAGGTGTTTTTGCATAAAATGGCCCTGTGCATTGCATCATGCTAATAATGGTATGACAGCATGGATCTTATGCCAATTAGTTAGTTTAGTGCCACTGCCTCTGAATCACATCTGGAAAGCAATGTGCTACCCAGCTCAGCTGGTACTAGCTAAGCTTTAATAGAGTTCTGTGGAAGCATGGGACCAGTATGAGTACGTACACAGCCTGTGTGAACTAGTAATACTGTGGCACTGCACTACAACAGTTTGATAACTCTCTGTTGCTGCATTATAATATACATCACACGATGTCCAAATGTACATTTATGTGCATAGCTACCATTTTGCTCCTCGAGTTGGGTTCACTAGTGGTCATGACTTCCTTAGGATCTGTAAACTGCAGAACTCCTGCTTGATGTGCAAGGGAGAGGAAGATAATATTAATCTTCCTCCACAGGGATTTTTCTGACCACCTCCTGGGGAAGAAAGATGTCCACCATGCAAGGACAATGCCTTGGACGAGTTTGCCAGGATGTTATGTGACACCACTGGCATCCCTTATTCTAGTCAGGAGTGATGGCAATTATTACCTATGGCAGTACTATCCTGACATGTTTAAGCAAGTGGGAGGCAGCAGTTAGGGAGAGACAGCATGAAATATATTTCTCTGAGGTGTGCCTAGATATTTTTCCAGGAGATGAGAAACAAGAGATGAGCATAGCAGGATGTCACAGAAGGTGGAAGTGTCTCTCCTCGCAATGGAGTGCATATGCCATATATGGCACTTCACTGTGTAACTGCAATTGTATGTGTATCATATGTGTACACTAATGTGCTCTTTCTCATCCTTCTGCAGGTCGAGTTCTGATGCAAGCTGTGGAGTGGCAATTGTCATCTTAGAATGAGGTCAGCCAGTGCCCCCTGAAAGTTAGTCACCAGTGATTAACAGACCTGTCTCTAAAGGAGACCTAAAGGGATCACTGGTGTCTTCTGTGACCACTTCATGGAGGGGGACAGAGCTTCCTCTTCTGACATCAGCCAGAGACAGAGGCAGATTAAGTGTATCTTGGGCCTAGGTGGCTTTCAAACCACAGTCTCCTCCATCCCCATGCACACACACTTTTATTTTGGACCATAGCATGCATGAATGAATATGTTCTTTTGGATTCACCTTTCTGATTATTTTAAATATATACTTAACTACCAGACTATTTTAGATTAAACATATCATTTAATAGAGCAAAACATATTTATTATTTGTTTACCAGGTGGTTGGGCTTGTCTGTGAACCCTTTTCAGCCACAACCCAGGCTCATACGAATGGTATAGAAATTCTGTGTATGGTTAATTTAAATTTGAGTAGGACTGAACATTTGTTCCAATAAGAAGTAAAGCAAAATTTACTAATCACAAAATTATCCATTTTATAGCATTTCAGCCACAAAAGACTCTCATACTTCTGTTGTTATAATTCAGTTGTACCCCCTTGACTATGTACACCTCAAGTGTTTGATTGTAATAAAGATGGCAAAAGTAAAGTATTTTCATTTTCTTTATACAAATGCAAAGTTAGACTAATGACTGTTCAACTTTGTCATGACAGCAGGGTCAGTCATTTTCATCCACAGACAGCCTCAGTACCCAGCAATTATAAGATCATTGTTGACTATGTGCACCATTCATTTCTGATTGTGATAAATAAATTAATAATGATGTACATAATAATGTATTTCAGGTTTGTATCACATAAACAGCAGTCCAAGTATTCCAAATTATTTCATACAATGCATACTAGTCCTGCAAAGCCAAGTGGTTTAAACTGAGTAAACAACAAAAGGGTAAGTTACTTTCATACACAGGCAGTTGCCACACCCAATCAGCAGCTGTAGCCATTTTGCAGTGTATATTTCATCTCATTACGACAAACAATAATACTCCTCAACCTTTTAGTACAAATTCTGAGACAATGCCAAAAAATGAGCGATTAATGTCCAAAATTAAGGCCAGATTTCAGATATCACTCTTATACACTTAGAAAGTTATTAAAATAACTGTTTTTGTATTAACATACATTTTCTGAAGAATATGAAGCCTAAAACTCAAATGCCATTATTTAGTAACTGCAATTCTCAATGATTTGTAAGAAACCACAAATTTTATGAGGAACAGACCAAATATAAGAAGCAACATCAGTTTTTTTTTAGACAAATAGCAGCCATAGGTATTCCAGCTTATTTCACACAAGTGCACACTAGCACTGCAAAGGCAGACTGTTGAAACCAAGGAAATAAGATGGTTAGTTACTTTCATCCACAGATAGACCCCAACTGCCACCCCCACCTAGCAGTTCTAACTACTTTGCTGTGTACACCTCATCTGGTTATGATTAAAAAGTAGTACAGCTCAAACTCTTAGTACATGAATCATGAACAAAGACAAAAATAATGATGGACAAAGGCCCAAAATCAGGGACATATGCTTAGAAAATTGTTAAAATAACAATGTTTACATTGGTGTGCATTTTTAAAGGATATGAAATCTGAAAATCAAATATCTGTCATTATTTAGTGACTGCAACCCTCAATGATTTGCCAGAAACCATAGATTTTTTTAGGAGACCAAAGATATGAGGCAGAAAGGTTGGGGGCATTCTGCAAAATCAGGGACAGTTTCAACTATGTTTCACACTAACGATAGCCAGGGAGAGACTGTGATAGGTAGCTAGATAGAGAATGGTCTAACTTATTTTACACAAATGCACATTAATCTTGTAAAATCAGACTGTTTAAAGTGAGACAACAAGAAAATGGTAAGCTGTTTTTATCAACAGCCAGCAACCCACCCCCATTCAAAAATTATAGCCACTTTGCTGAGTATAACTTAGACACCTGATTGTGATAAAAGTGGCCACATAATAATTCACACAAACAGTAGCCCCACAGTAAAATATTCCTTTCCAACTTGTTTCAATTAAATTGCATTAGTCCTGCAAGGTCAGCCCAAAATAACTAAGTAAGCACAAGCAGTCAGTCATATTTTGCCGAAAGACGGACCGCATAGCAAAGCCAGCACTTATAGCCACTTTGTTGCCACTGTGCACATCTCAGATATTCAAAAGAAGTAAAAAAATGATAAATAATATAAGACTGCCTGAGTTATGACTGTTTTACACAAACACACAGTTTCTGGTCAGCCACAGCAAAGAACTCCCATCTCCGAACTTAGCCATACACTGAATGACCATAACTGATTGCCTGCCAGGATTTACTTTATGCTACACTGGCCTTCTACTTCTCTTTCAAAATGCTAGTTGAAGACCATCCACTAAACATGCATTCTTTTTCATATTTTGTACATGGTAATGAATTTATTATCATGCAAGTGTAATTAATAGTTATGGTTTTGAGTATTTAAAGAAGAGAAGAAAAGACACAGTGTTGGAACTTTTGCAAATCTAAGATAGTTCTGTGTACTTCCATGTAGATGTACCATACAGTGCACAGATCTGGGTGTGAATAATCTTGCCTGTGTAATGTAGTAAATGTTTTGTTTGATATATTCTCAGGGAGAGAGAGAGAGATGCTCTGTAGGTAAGCATCTTCTGAGTAAACAATGTGTGAAAAGGGTAGCAGCTAACAGAGGCACAAGAATCCCTTGGCATCCTCCTCCTCCTCCTCCTTGTTGTTACTGATAATGTATCATATTATCTGCTTTATAACTAGCTAGGTACACTCAAGTTTGGGTTCATGTTTATTTAGGTGCCCATTCCCCAAGCATTGTAACAATAAAATACATAAAATTAGGAGAAATAGGGGAAAAATAAGAACACCTTAACAATGTAACAACATTAAGAAAAGGACAAATGATCAATACAATATTTAACAAATGAACTAGATAAAAGTATCAGAGATACCTGCACTAATGATAATAAAAACCACAAAGATTATAACTAATAACAATGTATACAAGACAAATCAAGGCAGGATACAAAGAAGACATAAGAAGCTTGGGTAAATGTTATGCTAGACTCTGAAGTATAGAAAATCAAATCATGAATCATTTGCAAATAAATGTATTTGAATGGACCCTTTGAAGCTAGTGTGGGTTATTTCTGCAACAACTGTGAAAGGATGTTTAAGAGATAAGGTACCAGATGACAAAAGGCCTGAATACCAGAGGACTCCAATAGTGCTCTTTTTACCTGTGATAGTCCCATGGAAGAAGAGTGTGTTGACCTATCCAAACAGTAAAGAACAAAAAGATCTTTGAGTTATAGGGGACCAATGTAATGAATGTCCAAATAAACAAACAGTAAAGCTTTGAAGATGATATGCAATCAAATTGAAGGTGATATGTGATCAAATGGCCAGCTAATGCAAATTCTCTGCAGAATGGGAATGGTATTAAGGCAACAACAGGTACCTGTAAGTAACTACACTGTGAAATTCTGAACTAGCTGCATTTAATCCCAGTCACTGTCTCAAGGCCTCAGATAAAGATAATTATTGTAATTAAGCCATGAAGAAACCAAAGCATGTGCCACTAATAAAAGGTCACTGGAGGTAGGAAGTGCTTGATGCAAGAAATATTTCCTAGATGGAAGAAGTCTTCAAAACAGATGATACCTGGGCCCTAAGTGTCAGCATGTATTTCAAAATTCCACCAGGGTTTTTCACCTTCCTCACAAGAGTGAAACTATCATCCCAAAGGGGCAAGGGTTGAGACAATTATATCCCCTCAATGTGGTACGAATATCCTTGGAAACAGTCTCCAGTGTGTTCACTCACAGATGGTTAGCAGTCATTCAGTGGTTAATGGACTACAGATCATTACCTAATGAGTTAACTGCAGGAAACATGTCTTGAGAGGCAAAGTTGAGTATCATCAGCATAGCAGTAGTACTGAAAACCTTTCTCTGTTATTGAGGAGCTCTGCCACTGGTAGCATGTGCATGGAGAACAATTATGTGCCTAAAATGGTAGAATGCTAGGGAGAGGTGCTTTCATATCAAAATATGCCCCTGTTTTATTTTGTTTATGTCAAACAGTTAATGCTAGAACCTGAAAAGAAAAAGTACATCTGAATAAGTCTTCAAAGGCCAGATCTTCATGCAAGTTTGTTCCTCTCAGACTAAGTGAAGACCCTAAATAAAAGGGACACTTGGCTGTGGAAGAGACACCCTATTGTTCTAGCTTATATTGAAAATTTGCTGATTTTGCAAAATCTATGATGCCTCCTACATCTATTAGTGGTTTAAATGTCCCAGTGAATTCTCCAAAAGTTGACGTACTTTGTGTAAGTGTATTACCAAAGATGGGTACGATAGGAAAGAGTTATCATAAATTCTAAGTACTCATTTTTTGAATCAAGGGGAAAATTTACATGAAAAAGAAGGCAGAGCCTTCATCAACAATACTGTCACTGTTTTACTTTGCCAGGTGCATTATTTATCAAAGATTTCCATCAGTAATGTTATTTTCATTGTATATAATTTCAAGTCTGATTTTCTGACATCTTTAGTCCAGGGTGTTGCCATTTTCTGGGACTTTTCTGGTCACTTATGAATCCGAAGACAAATGAAACTGAAAAATAACATTGTAAATAAAGCAAGTGCCCATGCCCTTCAAATGGTCAGTCAAAAATATGTCAATTATGCCACTGGGTGTCATTGTCAGTAAAACTGTGATGAAGGTCTGTGTACTCTTTTATGTGAAAAGTCAGCTACAGGTTATGACGGCAATTGAAAAGTATTACTGTGTGTAATAATAAATATCATAAACAGGGGATGACACTGTAACAGTAAATCATAACATGAATGTCTTACCCATCCTGTGTCTTCATTTCCGTCCATAAATTTCACCATTTGCACATTAATCCCTATGAAGACTAGTGTTGGTCTCATACAAAAATTATTTTCAACCCTGGCTGCTGCCTGAGGCTCCAGTATAAAGTCAGTGATGCTATGAGCCTTTCTTCACTTCTTTGAGCCTCATATCACCCATGTTGAGCCTTGCAAATGGAAAATGATATACTTTTCAAACAACTAAAAGTGATTATGACAACAAAAACTGAAATCATAATAGCATAATAAAGAGCTAAAAGCTGTTTTACTATGTGGATGAATGGATGGCAGCCTTACTATCACAGTGACATCTTCTCAAACATCTACTGTTATGGTAAATATTCCTAGGTACAGATGTGCTTTATTGTTTCAGGTCACGTTAACAGTAATTTTTTTCAGGCAGTATTATCATATCCATGAGAGGAAAACAGTTACAGAATCACAGGAAGGAATGTCATGCCAAAACATGTCCTAACTCTAGAATATGCATTCATCTTACAATGTTTTGTGAAAGTGTGAACAACAGACCATGTTGCAGCTCCTAAAATATCATGTGAAAAGACATTTATGGAACATGCTGCTGATGTATTTGCTTCCTTACTGGAATGAGTTATTACTGTGCCTTGAAGAGGTTTATTGTATCTATCATAAGAAACGTCAATGCAGATGAACTGCTATATAGAAACATCGTAGCTCTTGAGTGATCTGCCCTCTTTCTCATTTTTGAAAGCTGTAAAGAACTGACATTTTTCCAGAAATCACTAATTCTTCTATAGCATCTTGAGTTGTCTGTGAACATTCAGCAGAAGTAAATGGTGGTCTCCATTATCTTCATAGTTTGTTAAAAAAACTGGCTGTTGAAAACATTACTTTTGGTGTGAAAGATGGATTGGTCTTCAATGATATCCTTTAATTGTGGAATACCAAGTAATGTGGTATATATATATATATATATATATACTATATATATATATATATATATATATATATATATATATATATATATATATATATATATATATATATATATATATATATATATATATATATATATATATATAAAAAAATACGTATATATATATATATATATATATATATATATATATATATATATATATATATATATATATATATATATGCTTATAACTCAGAAATCCTTCTGCCGAAAGTAACAGCCATGAGAAAAAAGTGCCTTCCATGAGAGATATCCTAAATCTGACTCCACTGGTTCAGATAGAGGTGACGTTGTTTTCTCCAGTGTAAAATTCAAATCTCAAGTAGGAGATAGATAATTTTTTGAAAGTCTTAAGTGAAGAACATCTTTTAAAACTGACCCTGACACAACAACGAACTGCTATTTGCACGATTGCTGAAAGGCAGGTAGAGAATGCAGAGATATAAGCCTTGGCAGATAAGCCAAATTAGAATAATTAGTTTTGACACATTGGTACAAGAAAGTACAAAATATTTGGACCTGGTGAGTCAAGTAAACAAGTCTGTTTCACTCATTTATGTAAGATTTTCTTTCATTACACTTTATATCTTCCTTTGATATAAAACTTTAGAGGAATTAAACAATTACTCCATGCTAATAGCTTCAGAGTTTTAAGGCTGAAATGTAGTATTTTGGTCTCTTGTTGGGTCAGCAAGGACTCACATAGAGGTGGATGAGAAACCAAGATCATTGCAACAAATAAAAAAAAAACTGCCTTGGGACAAGGGGGGAATCTATTAATATTAGGTTGACATTGTCTTGTTTTGTATTGAGGAGAACTGTTGAAATTAAGAGAAAAGGAGAGAAGGCATAGATTAAGATTTTTTCCCTGGAAAGAAACAGCAACCAAAGTATGTCATTGTCATAAAAGAGCAGAAGGTTTTGAGATGATTGTTGTAGTAAGCTGTGCAAATGTCCACTTTTGGGAGAGCTCATATTTGTGTAATTTGATGAAAACGTAGTTGAACTATTTCCTTTTCATTATCTAAAAACTTTCTTTGTTCTGCTGAAAGCGTGTGCCACATACTTTCTTAGGCTGAAAAATGCTTACAAGTAGTTGATTATGCTGCAGACTTCATTCCCAATTTTAAATTTTCTGTTTTGAAATCTGAAGAGATTTGATTCCTCCTTTTGGCAGACACACACACACACACACACACACACACACACACATATATAAACATCGTTGTAGTATTGTCTGTGTTGATTTGAAGGTGGCCTGGAAGAAAGGTGTCCTAGATGACTATCAGACCCCTGTATACTGCAGTCATCTCACTGAAGTTGACATTAAACAATCTTTCCTGTCTAAAACCAGCTGACTTGGATTAATATGTAGTTGAAGTAGGATCCACAAGAGTTCTCTGAATAGTTTATAGTAAGAATGTGTACTTTGCAGTGTGGAAGTAATATAATTCCTATGAATAGGTTTTTCATGCATGTCTACCATAGAAATATACTCTCTGTGTGGCTAGATTCATTATAGTCAGTAGATATATATATATATATATATATATATATATATATATATATATATTGGAAATTGGTTTTCAGTGTTTTAGAATGGCATTATGTCTTTCTCAAACATAATCTTGCATGAGCACTAGGAATATTGTACTTTCGGAAACTGTTTTTCCTTTATGGCTTGCTGCTAAGAGAATTATAAAAGGTTTGGCCAGATTTCTTTTCACTTGTACTAAGAGGGTAAAATTTTCATTTGTGTGTTTGTGTACTTTTCACAGAAAAATGTAACAATACAGTTACTTGAGTAATATGGTAACAATTCCTTTGTCTTTGCCACTGTCAAGCAATTGTCCAGATACAGGGAAAATAGTTACTTTTTTGTTTCCTGAGGTGCGTAAATACTAGAGCAGACAAATTTAGTAAATACTTCAGGGCTGTGGATAGCCCAAATGGCAAAGCTGAAAAGTGGAAATGATGACCTATCCAGAATCTAAGATATTGTATGAATGCTCATTGGAATGCAAAAATATGTGACCTCCATGCTAAAGTGTAGACCTGTATGAGTCCTGATCTTTGAAGCTCACTGGTTTATTCTGTGTTTTCCAGCTGTGTCTGAGTTGTGGCTGACTGCTTTCTTTTGAATTGTTCATAATGAATGTACTGGGAAGGCATTCTTTTTCTATAAAATGGTTTCTTATTTGTAATGAAGGCATATTTAGAATGAGTCGTAAAGGTCATACATTTCCTTGAATGAGGATCTTATTTTATCCTTCTTTTCAAGGTCAGTAGTAGTATCTGCTGTTTGGATAAACACAAATTCTTGAAACACAGGATAATTTAGAAGTCCTGATCTTATTCCTTATTGTACGGCTTTGTTGTAAGCCAAGATATAGCTATTTCTAACATGGAAGCTGTTTTTGTTGCACCCACAGTATCGCATACAGATTTAAGTGTATGTAGTCTTGTTAAATGATGCAGCTTTTTTTCATTCCTGTGAGTGGTATTACTGCTGGGAATATTCTGTACATTTTCTTGAATTTGCTTTAAGATCAAATTCTGATAGGAAACCATGTCAGCCAAGTAGTTTAATGCTTTAACCTCTAAGGCAACATAGGTTCATAGATTAGTGCAGAATTGCAAACCAGCTTAATGTACCCCTAATGCAGGACACATAAACCATTGCACTTTTTTATCTAATAACCTAGAATGCTTATCCAATGGAAATGATAAGGGAATGGTTTTCCCACTTTGTTTAGATGCTTACAAAGAGATAGTTGCAGGATCACCTTTATGAGCATTATACAAATCCTGCTTAAAGGAGATTAATACACCCTATCACCTTTTTTGGATCCTAGAGAATGCAAATCTTGGTACTGACCACTGGCCTATAAGACATCCTTATAATGTAGTAGAGGAGGGGAACTTCCCAGTTTGCATCTGGAAGTCTCATCATTTCCAATACCTTATCCTATCTTATCTTATTTATTTATTTATTTATTTACTTGACATTTGTTTACCGGGGTGGTCTGACTGGGTCTACAGAACCCGTTTTCAGCAGAGGCCCAGGAAGAAAAGCTCCACATACAGTACAGTACAAATACAGTATAATCCAATACAATAAAGATTACATTAGAAATACTATACAAAAAAATAAGATGAAAGAACAAACTGCTACAAGATGTTGAAATATATTACTAGACATCTAAATAGTTCTATACAGTTAAAACATTACAGATGATAATAGTCACTCTCATCATACATGATCTAGGAATAGCAGCCAGAAAGTTAGTGATGCAGACGTATAGCGAGAGAGAGTTATGAAGGATAGAAGCAATAAATGCCTGCGCAGCAGCTTAAGGATATGGTATAGAAGAAGAGGAGTTAGTAGAGCTTTAGGATCTTGCAGTCTGTGAGGGATTGAAATGTGAGAGAAGAGGAAGACCTGAGCATTAGGCAGGCTTTATGCAGGAGCAGAGCCATGTATTTTTGAGATGATTTTTTTTAAAGAGGCTTTGAAATGGGTTAGGCCAGGAATAAACCTGGTAACTAGAGGTAGTGAATTCCAATGTATAGAGACAGAGTATGACTACAGAGTATGACTACAGGGAGTGACCAGGTTTTCTTATGGGTTTTGAGATAGCTAAGAGATTTTTGTCTTCTGATTGTAGGGATCAATTTGGTGTGTAAGGTGTGACTAGATTGGCTAGTGTAGGGCAGGCAGTAGGCTTGAAAATAAGGTTGTGCAAGGTGAATAGCTGAATAAAGGCAAGTTGGTTGGGTAGTTCAAGCCAGTTTAATTCTAGGAGTGGTTTACAGTGGTGTGTGTGATATTTAGAGTTTGTGGCAAACTTTGCAACTTTGTTGTAGCACTGTTCCAACTTGCATAGGGTAGAATTTTGTAAGTTAGTTAAGATAGGGGCACCATACAGAAGAGAGGGAAGTAAAAATGTTTTTGCAAGGGTTTTGGTTGCTGCAGTAAAAAAAAGTTTGTTTCTATATAAGAGTCACAGTTTATGATGAGTTTTCTTTATATTTTGCTGTATATGGGGGTCAAATGAAAGTTTATTGTCAATGATAACACCAAGAAGTTTGGTTTCCTGCACTGTTTCTATGGCAGTGTTGTCAGATGCAAGGATGTTGAAATGATCAGTGACAAGGGAGGTGTTTTTGGGATGAAAGAGTACTAACTAGTTTTGTCTTTTTTGGATTAAGAAAGAGTTGGGCATTTCTTAGCAAGTATTCAACTGCTGTAAAGGACTGTTGAGTTTTTGACAGTAGTTCTGGTAGTAATTGAGCAGTGCATATTATGGTGGAATCATCAGCATATTGAATCAGGGTCCTAGGGTGAGAGGCAGTGTGAAGGTTGTTTGTGAAAATGTTGAAGAGTAGGGGTCCTAGGATGGAGCCTTGGGGGACTCCAGTAGGGTTGTGGAGAAAGGGTGAGAGTTTCTTGGACCATTTCACTGCTTGTTTATGATCCTTGAGGTAGCTCTGAAAACATTTTACTGTGTTATGTGAGAAGCCTAGGTTAGACAGTGTGTTCAAAAGTAATGGGTGAGACACTGTGTCAAAGGCCTTCGAGAGATCAAGGAATACTGAAGCTGTATAGCATCCTGATTCTCTGACCTTGTTCACGTTATCTGTAAAAGATAATAGGGCTGTAGCTGTGCTGTGGGTAGGTTGGAAGCCATGTTGGGTTTTAGTTAAAAGATTGTTTTGCAATAGATATTGCATTATCTGCTGATGGATACCTCTCTCGAGAATTTTGGATATGAGTGACAAGATGGATATAGGATGGAAATTGGATGGATCAAAAGAGTTGCCTCCTTTGTGGATGGGGGTGATGTGAGATTGTTTCCATATGGTAGGTACTTCTGATTCAGATTAAGACCTATTTATAAGGATGCTGATTAGGTAGGCAACTGAGTTAGCAGCCAGTTTGAGGTAGTATGGGGGAAGATTGTCAGCTGAAGTAGAGCAGGGTTTTAGTTTTTGTAGCAATTTCTTAATGGTGTCAGTGGGTATGGGCTGAAATGTAAATGGGGTTTGTATGACATTTTGTTGAGTATGAGGGTTAATAATGACAGGGTTAGAAGTAGTTGATGGCCTGGGGTCGGTGTCTGGATAGGTTGAAGGGTGGGGCGTTCCAATATTCGGGGCGTTAGTTAGTAGGTCTGAAATTGATTTTATGAAGTGCTTGTTAAAGTTTTCGGCTATTTGTGATGGAGAGGTATCAGGTGATAAGGTGTGCTCTCCATTTCTTCCAGGGTTAAATAGAGAAGATATGGAGTACCTAAATTTACTGGGATTGATTTTATGCTGGAGTTGAAGCTGGGAATAATATAACTTCTTATCTCTGTTGATTAGTTTTGTCACTTTGTTACGTAGTGTTTTGAAATTAACATGATTTTGTTCATTTTTGTTTTGCTTCCAGGTTGACCAGGCTAGGTCCCTTTGCTTCATCAGGTGTTTACATTCCTTAGAGAGCCATGGTGCTGAGTTCTTTTTGAGTCTTTTCATACGAATGGGAGCTAGTGTATTAAGTATGTGAAGGAAGGTGTTTTTAAAGTGTAGTACAACATCATTAAGGGGTAGTTGTTTAAGGGGTGCCCAGTCTATTGCCTGTAGGAGATTGTTGAATTTATGCTGAGAAAAATTAATTGAGTTCCTAACTGATTTTATAGTGTGTACTCTTAGTTGTTGGGAGTTTTCTCTAAGGGAGTAAGCTGGTAGATGATAACTCAGGGAGCTAGGCAGTGTACCAGAAGAGGGGTAATTGGCAGGGTGGGATACTAGGATCCTGTCTAGGGTGGATTGGCAGGCAAGATCTTTGCTGTATCTTGTTGGAGCATTGATAAGCTGAGAAAAAACATGCAGATTTATACTATTTGTGGTGGAGTCGGAAGCTAGAGTTTGCCAATCTATATTTACGTCTCCCAAGATTATTGTTTCAAGGTTTATTGTTTGGGATGTCCAGGATAAAATATTTTCCAACACTGGTATATTGTTACCTGGTGGGATATATATTACTATTATGCAAATGTTTTTTGATATATTAAGGTTCAAAATGGAGATTAGTACCTCAGCATTGGAAAAGCTGGGTATATTACTGGTATAGGGTGTGATGTTGAGCATACAGGGGATATAGAAGTGCTATCCCTCCCCCTTTTTTTTAGATATATCTATCCTGGTTATTGCAAAGTTTGGTGGTATTATTTCTGAGTCTTTTACATTGGGGTGTAGCCATGTTTCAGTAAGGGCTAGTATGTCAGGTTTATTTTGATCACTCTAGGCATGCAGTGGGGCTATTTTATTACATATACTTCTAAGGTTCAGAGTACGTATGTTTATGTCTTTGGGGTTACTCTTGTGGTTAGCATTAGAGGGTGGGCCAAGGTTAGGATGTATGTCTCCACATTTGAGTAGATAGGTAATGAGGAATGCGTACCATGGAAAGTGTTTTCTATTCCTAGGTGAGAGTACTGGTGTCAGGTGTGGTTTTATAGGAGGTGAGGAGGCCAGTTTGTGGCTTGAATAGAATAGGAGGGTATGGGGAAAAGCTGTGAGGAGATACGTGAGAAGCTGCGTTGTTTATTGGGGATGGGGTTAGAGGAGGTTGTTGATGTGTATTGGTGTGGGGGGGTATGCGAAGATATAGCTGTAGTGAGGCTGAGAATTAAGAGTAAAGAGGCTGGGCAAGTTAGGGGAGCATGTCAACTGTGATGGTGGGTTTAACAATAGTAAAAGTGGTATTTGTGTGTTTGACTGTAGTATCAGGTGTAAATAAAGATTGTTATCATGTGATATGTGTGCAGCTGAAGGTAAGGTTGGAATGTTTGGACTTCAGAGTGGGCTTTGATAATGTGGTTAAGTGTTTTACCTTGCAGTTTGTGATAAGCATGGGTGGGGTTGATGTGATTGGTCAGTGGTAAAATTATGGTGCAATGCTAGTTTGTGTGTGTAGTAGAAGAGAAGGTGGTAAGCCTGGAGTTAATTTAAAATAGTTTGAGGTGGTGATTGTATTGTGATGGTAGAGTAGAGTAAGATGCAAAAAAGTATAGTAGTGGGCATGTGAGTTCAAGGGGATGGATGTAAGGGAGAGCAGATATGTTTGGCTAAATAAAAGAAAGATGTGCATGAAATGTGGGTGTGGACAAGGTTGGGTTGTATGTTACTGGATCATGGGAATGAGGGGGAGTGGTTTGCTTAGGATAAGAGTAGAGGTGCTGGGGGAGGGTGGGATATGAGCGAAGGGCAGGGGAGTGGAGTGAGCAGAGCAAACGGAGCGGGAAGAACCCCCCAGATGGTTTACCACCATAAACAAACAATCAGTAAGGTAGGAATACTTGTCTCGAGTCACTGCATCTAATTTTATATTTATGGGATTTTTAATGTCTTTCCAGGGATATGCTACACTGATAACAGTGACATATGCTGAAGTGTTAATGTAGCTTCACCTTCAGCAGTAAAAGCCTATGAGTGTGGGTGAATGAGTGGGGGTGGGGATATCCTTCCAGCAGATCCAACACTACAAAACAATGCAAACTAGACTTAACAAATTAAGTTATTTGCATATTGCCTTACATAGATTTAACTTTATTTGTTGCTTGTGTACTTCTTGCCTGCTGCAGGTGAAATTCAGCTGTGCAAGTTCTTTAGGTAGTGCGATATGATAAGTCAGACTACTGTTGCTTCTGCAGAAGGAATATGCTTTTTTCACTTTTTGTACACTAAAAACAGCTTGCTGGAGACACATACTTGGGATATGGGGTAGTGAAGTGACTTATCTTATTTATTTATTCACTTATTTATTTATGTTTTTCCAGGAAAAAAAGAAATTATCTACAGCCAACTACACAGTATTGTAGAAACCGGCCATTGTTTTTACAGTCAAATTCAGCAAATTTGCAAAATTTGACAATCTGTACAAAACCTATAACTGTTTTTTTAAGTACAGATGCAGCAAAGATGTGAAGTATGGCAAGCTGTACAGAACAAATAAGAAGTTTTTCCAGTGAAATTGCAACAGAACTTTGGAACTGGAAACTGTTTTACACACACACACAAACACACACACACACACACACACACACACACACACACACACACACACACACAGAGCTTAGAAAGTTTCTTTCCCCATCAAAAGGAATCTTACCTTATTTGGAGTTAAAACTTTCTGGTTATCTACACAACATTGCTTTATGAAGAACTTATTTAGATTTAAATTTGGAACCAGAAAGAAGTGAAATACAAGACTTTTTCACACTGTGTAGAAATGGATGATTTGCATAAGACTGTGCTAACTGAATATTCCCAGTTTTAACTAATTCCAGGATACCCTTCTGCAATTTCTTCAAGTCAAGAGATTCTTTCTTTGAAAATCAGCACAACAACTGGTCCAGTCAGTCTGTGTTTTCCTCAGTAATTGTTTGGTAGACTTTTAACAAGCATGAGGACAATGAAGACAAATCTTCACTTGAATTGCAGATGAGAAGAGAGACAGCCTGTTGTCCAGGGTCAGCAAGTTTATGTCTATTTGTCTTTTGCTATTGCTAAATGGTCAGTATTTCCTTGTATATTTAATTTTCAAACTGCATTGCCAATTTTTACTGAAGTAAAGAATTCCATTATTCAATCTCAAAAGTTTATGGATTGTTGCTTTCTGTTGTGTGTAAGGATAATTGTACACAACTAGTGAATTATAAATGTTGGCATCCTCCTTTTAAAGGCAGAAGTAGTGAATTATAAATGTTGGCATCCTCCTTTTAAAAGCAGAACTAGTGAATTATAGAAGTTGGCATCCTTCTTTTAAAGGCAGAACTAGTGAATTATAAATGTTGGTATCCTCCTTTTAAAGGCATAAGCTGTTTAACAATATCTGCTATAAGACAATAGCACAGATGACTCATTTAAACAATGGTATGAATTAGATTCTTTACTAAAATGATTGCAAAATGGTCTTCTTTTACAAGCCTGTGTAAAAAAGTCTATTTACTTTCAATCATTTTAATAATAAACCCTTCTAACCCATGTTTTTGTAGTACCTTTTCATGAATTTTGTACTGGTTGTCATCCAGATTCTTCTGTTGCATCCACGTTTATATGCAGTTCATTTTAAGAGTCAACAGTAGCTATGACCTTGGTATGCCAGATACATCTGACTAGTGGCACTATGTTACAGTAAAAGCAGGAAGAGGTAATTGCTATGGAAAATATAAGCCCTTCCAAAATAACACTGTATGCAAATGCAAAGTAGTTCTAGTCAAGATACAGTTACTGTTTAAAAATTATAGCAAAAATAGCAGTAAAATTGACTGTACTGAGAGTGTTATTGATGAATTCCTGGGAAGCCAATGTTTGTATAGTTGAGCTTCAGCTGTTCAGTATGGGCCACATTTGGGTGAGGCTGGTGTAAAGTCAAATGCTAATAAAATCAAATACCATTTGTGTATGTGTTCATGCACAGAGAGAGAGAGACAGAGAGGAAAGAGAGGATAGTGTAGTGATTGTTACCAAATAATGGCGTACAAGTGGCCAGAACATATGTAAACACAGATATAAAAATAAATAAATAAATAAATACATTTATATATATATATATATATATGTATAGGTTTACCATGAGAAGGACAAACCAGACTCCATCAAATAATGGAATTACCAACCCACTTCTGCTAAAACAACAATGTCGATTTCCGACATTGTCAAAATACGACTCGCCATAAATCTCTAAACAGACTTTAACATGGGTCAAGATGGGAGCAAGATTCGTACTTCGACAATGTCGGATTCGAAATTGTCGCCGTTCAGCCTCCGGACTTCGACTGAAGTGAACCCTCTTAGAACTTGTAATGCCAAACCATATGTGTGTGTGTGTGTGTGTGTGTGTGTTTGTGTGTGTGTGTGTGTGTGTGTGTGTGTGTGTGTGTGTGTGTGCAAACAGTTGTAAATATAGTGATATTTCTTTAAACATACTAAGTGCTTTGCTAAGTGTACTTGTTGCTTTAGGACAAAATAGATATCTGGCTGTATTTGTAAGAGCAGGTTTTTTTAATGACTTGTTGGATATGATATAAAAAGACAGCTGAAGCCCTGTCAGAGAGCATTTATCTTTTGTGGACAGAGACTTGGAGTTCAGAACAGTCACTCTGGGAGGAATAATCAACTAAAGTGAAAAAAAACTTTGGAGAATAAATTGGAAATTATTCCTGCATTCAGAGAAAGACAGATGCCTAGAGATACTCCTTCCCCCAGCAGTGTAAGACTGGGCCAAAGTAATATGCTGTGCATTTAATTAAACTATAATGCTTTGTTTAGTTTTTGAAGAACTTGCTGTATGTGTACCTGTATATAATAAACTGCACTGTTCTGTGAAGCCACACTACTTTTCCATGTATTTTTGATCTACACATAGACTACCAACTAAAACATATCAAACCCCAATCTACTGAAACTCTGAAATAAACTTAAACCTGGATCATACAGGGGGGAGGGTCAGAAATCAGTCAGAATTCCTTACTTCTTCACTGTCAGTGGATTGTGTTTTGATGTTTGTGGTCAACAGTCTGTGAGTTAACCAAAAAGCTTTTAACAAGAGATAGTGAATATGTGTAGCAGGATTAGCCACACGTAGAAGAAACTGTTGCAGAATAAGGTGAAGTCTGAACACTAGAGAAACTCCCTTATCAGCCTCAACAAAAATGTGAGCTCTCTTATCAAATACTCTAAAGCCAGCTATGAAGGCAGAATTGCAGCAGACACAAAAAATAACCACAAGGCCTTCTATAGCTATATCAAGAACCTCCACGGCAGCACCTAGATTTGCTCTGAGCTACTGCACAATGGTACCTCCTATACTGAGCCATCAGATATAGCCAATATACTGGCAGATAGATTCAGTGCCAACTTTACCCCTCTCTCCCCCCCAAAGGACCAATCACAATACCAGAGGAATGCCTGGTACTAAACATTTCGGCAGCACAGCATTGTCCAAGGCTAAGAATACAGTATCTATGGGACCTGATAACATCCTTGGCTGTGTCTTACATCAACTACAAAATGAACTGGCACCACACCTGTGTGCCCTGTTCAACCACAGTCTCACCTCAGGCTTTGTCCCTACCAAATGGCGCAGTGCTACAGCCATTCCACTTCATAAGAGGGGGTGTGACCACAGACCCTGGGAACTATCACTCCATTAGCTTGATGAGTCTGGTTTGTAAAGCTATGGAGCGCATCATCATGGACCTGCTTAACAAGGATATAGGCAAGCTCCAAACTCTAGACCCCACCCCCCCCGCAGTTTGGCTTTGTCAAAGGAAGATCCTGCCTGATCAACCTGACTGAATTCTTCAAGACAGTCACCAGGGCTGTGGATGAGGGTAAGGCAGTGCATACAGCCTACCTCAATCTTTCCAATGCCTTTGATACTATTCCTCACTCAGGAATTATTGATAAACTCACCAAACTAGGCATCAATCTCTATATCAATAGGTGGGATGCAAACTGGCTCGCAGACAGGACCCACAGAGTGAAAGTAGTGGATTCTGAGTCAGACTGCCAACCAGTCATGGGTGGAGTCCCACAGGGCTCGGTCCTGGGCCCTCTCCTGTTTGGCATCTACTTCTCAGAAGTCTAGGCCAGCACAGAGGGACTCTAGCTGACTAAGTTCACAGAGAGGCCTCACTGAGATCAATGACTGGTGTCAGAGCCATGGCCTTAAGCTCAATTTCAAAAAATGCATTGTCATTCTCTTTGGAAATTACTCAGTTCCCACTAATTACCACATCGATGGGAGCCCACTGAACACTGAAGGTGCTATAAGAGATCTGGGCATCCAGGTCAACAGCAACTTCACCTTCGACCACCATATTGCCACCATAATCAGAAAATCCTTCTATGTGGCACATCTCATAACCAAGGATTTCACATCCAGAAAGAAAGAGGTCATTATCCCTGTCTACTCATCCCTCATTAGACTAATCATTGAATATAATGCCCCATTTGGCATATACAACAGCTGGAGAGGCCACAAAAGTACCTCACAAAAAGTATCCTAGGTCTTAAACCCATGTCCTACATGGACAGACTCAAGAAACTTCAGCTATTCTCATTCTGTTATCATCTGCTTTGGGGTGATCTCTGCTTGACTTACAAATCCATGTCCGACCCAGCCCTACTAGAAATGCTACACCTAAAGAAATCCCAATCCCCCCACACTACACACTCCAGAGATCTCAACCTCATTACCACAATCAACAGAACATGCTGGAGGGACAAGTTCATCACCCACAGACTGCCCATATTTTGGAATAAGCTTCCAATCCATGTCAAGCAGAGCACCTCACTGGCCCTCTTCAAGAGAAATCTCAACAAGTGGATGGGTAACAGAAAATTCAACCCAGGGATCTCTCCAGTGGCTCTACTGGATAGCGGCATTGGGAACTAACATCGGGTGTCACGATGCTAGGGCAAGTTTTATGGGCTAGGCTTGTAAAGGCTCTAGGGCCATTAGCCTAGTACACACCTATGCACCTATGAACCTAAAATGGTATGATCATTGGCTCTAGATGATTATAGGTTCATAGGTAGGTACCAGGCTATCGGCCCTAGGGCCCATACAAGCTTAGCCAAAAAATGTACCCTGGCTTTCGCCACCCACGAAATTTATAGATTGTCACTGTTGAAGTGACACCCCAACCCCATGTGCAAAAATGGGATAAAGGGGTTGTAAATTGAGATATGTGTGTGTGTGTGTGTGTGTGTGTGTGTGTGTGTGTGTGTGTGTGTGTGTATATATATATATATATATATATATATATATATATATATATATATATATGTATATATATTAGTTTTGTTAAAATATGTCTAATGAGCCTTGAACTTCCTTTACAAGGGTGAATTGGGTATACAGATTGCCTTGCTCAAAGACAATAGGCTGCAAATAAGAGAACTGTTAAATTCAAACCCAGGTTTCCTAACTTTGCAAAATCATTGCCTTCACCATTACATAAACTACCATCTGCACCTCCTTGTCAAGTAATAATTATCAGGACTGCATCTGTCAACATTATGGCTGATTATAAAGAATCCACTTGAATCGTATTATGTCTTATGAATTCTTGCTATGCCTTAATCTGTGATCTACTAAATTAAATACAGAGATATTTCAGACATAGCAACTATTGCAGTAAGCCATTTGTCTTTAGAAACTACAGTGAAATGTGTAAACAAAGCAATGCTTGTTAACATTTTCAGGTTTAAAAAACTGTTGGTTTGATGTCTACATTTAAAGAACATACTTCACCAGTGTATTCAGTGGCAACTCTTACACTGCTAGACTCTTAGATAAGATGATAAATCATTTATCTTGATTATGCTTAAAAGAATAGTGAGACCAAATATTAATTTGCTTATGAGCATTTGAGTTCTTCATTCTGCAAAAGTCTTTCTAACAATCATTGTTCATAAATTAGTCAGAATTCATTCAGCATTAGTGCTGTGTGCTATACTTACCCAACTTATTAGAACTGTGGTATAATAGCCCACACATGAAATAAGCAGATATTAACCCCTTCAATCAGAAAGCAAGCAGGAACTTGTTCTGTGCAATGAATACTAAAAGACACACTCATGGTTACTAGAACTGGGAACCTCTCTAAATATTTTATGTTAAAAATGCTGTGTTTATTCCATTTCTGTATATATCTATGCAAATGTATGGGACATACAAGCACAGAGAAGGTACAGAATGTTGTCTGTCCAGCTAATTAAAAACGAACAGGGTTTTTATTTTCTGGGTATCAGGACTACTGTGTACCAAAACATTTAAAAATGTTCTAAGCAGAAGACATATGATGATTTGGGGGGGAGGGCTGCTCCGGTAAGGCATTTGCATCATTATTAGTTATTTATAATATTGTGGTGTAATAAACTGCACTGTTAAATACCCAGCTGGACTGCAGAAATTTTCTCTTCAAGTTTACAAACCACAATACAATGCAACATCTGTTGTTGCAGTATATATATATATATATCTATATATATATATATATATATATATATCTATATATACATACACATTAATTTACCTGTAACTTGCCAAGGTGCATGTTTACCATTTTGTCATTTCTCTTGCAATCTGAACTTGAACTCTTTCTTAGCTCACTGTTTTATCTTGTTAGCGCTGCAGTTACGCCATTCTCAGTGGTGTGTGTCATAACTAAAAAAAATCTCTGGATCAACCCACTTATTCAGTAAACAAGTATATCATTCACTGCAAACAGCAGCTGACATTTTTGTGCACTATTTATATATTTACTCCTTTTATTATTTTTATTATTTTATATGCTTAACAACCTGTATCAATAAACACAATGTTAATGTGCTGCTTTCAAAGCATTTGTGAATGCAGTTCATAAAGAGGGTATAAATAGTAGAAAACTGAATGCCAGTTTATGTTCCCTGCTTGCATATTAAGATGCAGTAGAATTTATTGTATGACCAGTAGAGACCTAAGCTGTCTACAGTACCTCAGACATGGGTATACAGCATGTGTCTTTAAAAATAATATTTGTTCTTGCACATCTTTATTATTTTTTGCATCTGATTCATTTGCTTATGAGCTGTCATTTAACTACCTCCTGGATAATATGCAAACATTTCCTTTAGATTCTTAGTTTCTGCTAAAATACACAGCACAAAAGAAACTTGCAGGTGGTTTGTCAGAAACTAAAATAAATGAAGACAATCACATCAGTGAAGTGCAAGCAATTGGTTTCTGTACTTGTTGAGCGCACTCTATATCACCTGTAAGTTCTGAACTTCAGAAAAAGCAGTCTATCAAAGTTATTGTGGTGGCCAGAAGAAAGAATGCGTTATAGTAAAAAAAAAACAACTTTAGATATTTAGTTCTTGTGGCAATTCAGAATATACTCTGGCTAGTATTACATAATCACTTGGTGTTACTGATATTTATCCCAAACCACTTGTTTTCAAATAAGAGAAAAAATGCTTTTAGAAATGCATGTCATTCAGGACAATGTTATGGTTTTGTGTGTGTGTGTGTGTGTGTGTGTGTGTGTGTGTGTGTGTGTGTGTGTGTGTGTGTGTGTAGTAGACTGGACTACATTCATGAAAGCAGGATTTTTGATTTTATATCTTACTGTAGGTCCTCTATTTTCTTGACATGCCCTTTCAAAACAATATTTTCCTGACTGTTTCCATTTTAGTTTGCTAGCGTTAAAAAGTATGGGTGTTACTAAATAAAGAACAGTAGCTGACAAAAGCACCAGTCGGGCACATTGTATGCTTCAAGTTTTCCCTTGGACTTAATACCTACTCCTCGGAGTCTTCCCTTACAGTCAAACATTACAAGCTTGTTTTTTTTTACAAAGAATCATTGTATTCCTCATTTTATAGTGGTTCCATATATCCTTTCTGGGCTTTTCTCTCTCTCTCTCTCTCTCTCTCTCTCTTTGTGATAATGAAGTAGATAGAGTCCAGCCTAAATACTTACATATATCACCAAACTAATTTACTTTGAAACTTGAAACTCATGATCTTCTGTTTCCTTCATTCTGCTCCCTAGTGAGTACACGTTAAGTAGTGTAAAACAAAATAACTTATCTTGTGATCTTGAACCATTTCTATTCCTTAAGGTTATATAACTTCTATACAATAGGACAAATAACAGTGGTTTGTGTTATTTGTAAGCACAAGATTGGGTTTTGAGATAAGAATTAGATTATTAGAAGCATGTTAGATATAAGGTCCATTGCAGGAGTTTCTTGTGGGGGGGTTCATAACATATACACACACACACACACACACACACACACACATATATATATATATATATATATATATATATATATATATATATATATATATATATATATAAATACTGCAATCTTCTTTTTTGTTTTGTCTTGTAAAATGTATATTTTGATGATGTATACTCTGGACTGGCCTGCAGTGAAAATGTACATAAACAAAGTGCATCCACATCATAAGCTCTACTGACAGAAAAAGTGTCTGCTGGGCTAAAATCACACAGCCTACATCCCTAGTTGTAGTTACAACTATTTATAGAGACAGTACTATTTAATACATGTACACTATATTCTTATTTCTTTAAAATAAATAAATCATGACTGTACTATTTAATACATTTACACTACATCCCTCTTTCTTCAAAGTAAATAAACCTGTCATTTATTTGCATACAATGCACTCAAGTTCTAAACTGTTCCACACTAGTATATCATGCTTATTTTTAGCAATGGAGTATTTCAAGAACATTTCATAATTCTGCACTTTTAAAGCTTGAGTTCTTAACATTTATGTTTTTATTGTTGTTCCTTTGTTGACTGAGTTAGTCCCACTAGGCTTGGAGCCTCTTTTCAGGGGTGACTCAAGATGGTATTTATACCACTAAGGAAAATTTGGCCACAGGGAACTTCCTTTCTTTTACATCCACCTGAGCTACCACCAACTCAAGCAGATGGGATCTCAGTTTACTTACCCATCCAGAGGATAACACCCCCCCCCCCCAGTATGCTACACTACACTGAAGGCAATTGATCTGTGTCATGGGGGAACAGAACCCACAGCCTTCTGCACCAAAGGCAAGTGCACTACTTGTTGTGCCACTGACAACGACAAGTGTTTTGCTTTTATAGTCAGGGTATCAAAAGGGTTTTCATACATCTGCTATATCTGGATTACTGTAGACTTGGACAGTTACCAATATGAGAGATTTTTGCACTGGTATTCTTTTTTCATCACTGCTAAGTTTTGCAAAACTTCATAACGCTCCTCTTACAATGAAACAACTGGACTCTGCATCCCTGATTTTTTGTACTTTGTAATCAAATTGCAGGCCATTTTCTCTTTGAGAGTGTGGTAAATCCTCAGACTGGTTAGAGTCTGATAAGTCCATTTGTTCTGCAAAATATGGAGCTAACTTATTTAATTGGTCAGGCATCTTACAGAGTTCTCTTCTGTTTCTTCAGTATATTTTTGAATTGGGAAGTCTCATGGTAGTTGATAAGGTTGCATATCTCCCTTGTTCACTCCATATTGTGTGGATAATTTAAGTTGCATGTTTGTGCTGAAAAAGGAAATTTGAAGTAAACAATGTTAAACTGAGTAAGCAAAAGTTACAGCATTGAAATGATGACTGAATGAATGAACACTGTAACTGAAACAGCAAACATGGAAGACGTAATGTGTGGTAATGATAATCGTGGCAGAGACTGTCCATCACAGCAATGTTCCATTAATGATAAAAAAGATTCTAATAAAATGTGAGGGAAATAATAATAAGTTTAGAAGAAATAAAGTTTGGTTTGTGGTGCATTTTTGCATTATTGGAGGGATACATAAAGAGACTGAAAATGCTTGATGTCAGTGACATTGAGTTTTTGCATTCTCAACAGCATGCCATTGTACTGATTAAGCAGCAGATAGATAAGTGTA
The DNA here is from genome assembly GCF_019279795.1 of Protopterus annectens. Lineage (NCBI taxonomy): Eukaryota > Metazoa > Chordata > Ceratodontiformes > Protopteridae > Protopterus > Protopterus annectens. Next base: position 333,115,388 of record NC_056732.1, read on the forward strand.
GAACAGAAGGGATAATTAGAGTGATCAAAGTGAATATATCTAGAAACAGTGAGTCACAATGGAAGACAAGACTCCTAGGAAAAAGAGACTGATTGGAGTATTGGAAACTGAAGAGGGGCTGGATTTGTTAGACTTTTTTGAAAATGACAATGGCACAGTAGACCCTTTTTTACTAAATCATTACCAGAAATTAACAAGGTATCTAGGCTGCCATTGTTTATATTTGAGAGGCTATGTGGTAAATCTATGGCTATATATGGGCAATTTGTGAATACTTAGTAGTAAGAATAGGTACTGTGGCAGTTTGGATGGACAGGAATGAAAATTATGGTAGTGATGATTATTCAGATGTAACTACTCAACAGAAACTGCAATTTATGGATGATATTAAAGAGTGCAAGAGATATAAAATGAAATTTAGGTTGATATTCCAGCTGTGTTGAAAAGTTTGATTTTGGAGGGAGTGCTAACTTTTACAAATGATAAGGAAGCAATGTCTATATAAAGGAGACCTAATATGGCCGTATAAGTACTTTAACAAATGCTGAAGTTCAAGCCATCTTAGACATTCATGTATAACATCATACATTGCATACAAGGAATAATAACTTTTTGTTTTAGTAAAAAGTGTTGTTAAGCTTGGAAGTAACTTATTTTGTTACAGGATTTCTAAAAAGTGGAATAAACTCTGTCTTGAAGTTAAATAATCTGACTCATAAACTCTATCTTGAAGTTAGATAAGCTGACTCACTTTATTCATTTAAGGTCAAACTTGAGGCATGGTATGGTGACTGTGTTTATAATTCAACATCTTGCTGGATTAGGGCTAATAATGCTCTCATTTGGAGTCCTTAGCCTTACTGATAACATTAAAACATTAAGTTAACAGAGTTGTCAGGTAATTCTGCCAGTTTGGTGAAGACGGAAGAGAAATAAAATGAGCAACAGGATACAGATGGAAAGAAAGAATGTTTTATGTAACACAACAAAACAGAGAAGGTATGAGACAGATTGCAACTAGATAAATGACTATGAACTTTTATAAACAAATGTCATTGAATATTTTGGCGGATGGTTAATCTCTGGAGGATTTAAGCTGAATGTGATTATGTAAGTTAAAAAAAAGTCTGTTCACTAGAACCATAGCAACTGAAGTGTATTGTAACTTCAAAGGGGTGGGGTGGCAAGTCATACACATTTATTTCTTCATTGATTTATTTAGTTAGTTATTCAGTTTTTTGTCAGAAGGTTATGCATTTCAGTATACTGACAAGTGTTGTGACAGCCTATACAGTGTAAGGTATTATATAAATAGTTATTTTATGGAAGGACAGTATAATCAATGGACACTTATAAGAGGGAGTTGCAAAAAGTGATTTTATCATTAGTTTGATTTCTGATCATAGATGAAACCAAGAAGATTAATGATGAAAAGTATTGGGTTCTAGCTGAGTTCTATTTATTATTTTATTGCATTGACAGATTCACATCCTATGTTAAACAAAAGTGACATGATTATTGCATTATTGTCTGACCTGTAATTATGATTATAAATGTTTGAACATTTATAATTTACATATTTCATTATCTATTATTAAAATTGCTTTACAAAGATGGTTTATAACTGCAAGCTTAACAATGTACTGCTATACATTGCAAAGTTATTTCATTTTGTAAAATCTACCATGGCAACCAATCAGGAACAAATTTCAACAGAATCAGGGACAAATCCAGAAAAAAATCAGGGACCATCAGGGACACTTTTAAAATATTAGTGCTGTTAACTTGAGACATTGACAGAATCAGAGCATATGAATTAATATATATTTTCTGAAGTAAAGGAAGTGTCATACATTAATTGTAATTCACCACCTTTCCTCTAAAAGTTACTAGTTTTAGAAGGGATTAAGAGGGACAGAGTTAAAACCTGAGTCAAAATCAGGGACGTCCTTGAAAATCAGGGACAGTTGAGGGGTAGCCTGCAACTGAATGGTAAGAATAATGCTGAATTACAGATAAGGGTATCCAGTCTGACTTGTATGCTTAATAAAAGAGGAAGTGAAGGAAAGTTGTTAGGATTCACTGCTACTGCTGTTATAAATTGACAAAGTAATAATAATAATAGTAATAATAATAATAATAATAGAATAAATCAAAACAGAAATTTTGAAGAGAAGTGTTAATCATGGAATTTTATTAAGGCATTAACATGACTAAATGAAAAATGTTCAAAGATGGGATGCCTTACTTTTAAAAAGAAATGTTTATTAGTCGTGTTTATGGACGACAAACTGAAAAGCTTTTAACAGGGGAGAAGTAAGTCTAGGGATAAGAAATGGGTGCATTTTATGATACTAGCGCTAATAAGGTGAAGAACAAGAGAAGCTGGGGTTAAGTATATGTACACACACACACACATATATATAAACATATGTATATAATATGTGTATATATATATATATATATATATATATATATATATATATATATATATATATATATATATATATATGTCCCCTTCACATGGTCGTTATTTCATAATGTTGAAGACCATATGGCCGAGACCATATGACTGACATTCAAAATGTCGACCATGTGGAACCGACATCTCCGTACAGTGCAGAATGGAAAGATTTCCATCTTCTGCACTGTAATGCAATCTCTGAGTTGGTATATTTAAGTTACGCGGGTGTGAGAGACATAGCCCCCCCCAAAGGTGGTGCAGGGGGGCATAGCCCCCCCTGATAGTAGTGTGATGGTAAGTTATTGTTGTGTTTTTTTTTTCTTACATGGTCGACATTTCGAATGTCGATCATATGGTCTTGGCCATATGGTCTTCGACATTCTGAAATGTCGACCGTGTAGTATAGTAGACCCATATATATATATATATATATATATATATATATATATATATATATATATATATATATATATATATATGGTTTACCATCACAATGCCGACGTGCACTTGCACGGCTATAAAGTATTCGAACATCAGATGTTCGAATACTTCATATTGCGGCAGGTGATGTGAGCGAATGTTGCCATTGCGAATGGACTGTGCATTCGCAATTCCAACGTTCGCTCATGGGAGCGGATCACGGTACAGTGCGGTTAGTTAGCCAAAAGGTACCCTGGCTTTCGCCACCCAAAAAAATTATTTTCCTGTGCCCCTGTTGAGCAGAGTGACAGAAGTGATCCCCGGGGTGAATTTCCTATTTCCCATCCAATCATCAAGATTTTTCTTGAAGAGTGCTAATGAGGAGCTTTGTTTGATATAGATAAGTAGTTTGTTCCAGAGTATGGGAAGTCTCTGTGACAGGAATCTATCCCTCCAGCATGTTCTGTTTGTTGTGGTGACAAGGTTTAGGTCCCTAGAGCATGTAGCTCAGAGGGATTGGGATTTCTTGATTTCTTTAAGTGGAGCATGTCCAAAAGCTCTGGGTTTGACATAGCTTTGTATGTTAGGCAGAGATCGCCTCTGAGTAGGCGATATGCGACAGAGTAAAGCTGGAGTTTTTTGAGACAGTCTGCATAGGGCATCTGTTTGAGGCCAGTAATCCTCTTTGTGAGGTATTTCTGCGGCCTTTCCAGTTGTTGTAGATGTCTTGTAAGGTACATACCAAAAGGCGTGTTGTACTCTATAATGGGTCTAATGAGTGATGAGTAGAGGGGAACAATGACCTCTTTTTTCCTGGATGAGAAACCTTTTGTGATGAGGTGTGCCATGTAGAATAATTTTCTGACTACTGTGGTGATGTGATTATCAAAGGAGAGACTACTGTCCACCTGTGTCCCAAGGTCTCTTATCATACTTTCGGTGTTAATTAGACTACCGCCTATGTGGTAGTTCATGGGTACAGAGTTTTTACCAAAGGGGATGACAATGCACTTTTTGGCATTGAGCTTGACCATGGCTTTGACACTAAGCATCTGTTTTAGTGAGGCCCTTTTGTAGGATGTCCACATCATTAGGAGTTTCCATTATGGCTCCTAGTTTGCAGTCATCTGCGAACTTCGTTAGCCAAAGAACTTTTCTGTTAGCCTGTACTTCAGATAAGTAGATACCAAACAGGAGAGGACCCAGGTCTGAACCCTGTGGTACTCCGCTTGTCACTGGTCTGAAGTTGGATTTGGAGTCTGCTACTTTCACAGTGTAGGTTCTAACAGTGAGACAGCTGGCAACCCATCTTGTGACATAGGTATTTATACCTAGTTTAGTGAGTTTATCTATAATTCCAGAGTGGGGGATGGTGTCAAAAGCCTTGGCAAGATCTAGGTAGGCTGTGTGAACCACCTTACCCTCGTCTATGGCTTTGGTGACTGCTTCAAAGAAGTCTATCAGGTTTAGGGGACATGATCTGCCTTTTGCAAACCTGAATTGGGTGGGGTCCAGAGTTTGGAGTTTACCAATGTCTTTGTTTATAAGTTCCATGATGATACATTCCTTGGCCTTTTAATATGGGTAATGATTACTGTGGAAAATGCAACAGGGCTATAAATATATAGAATTTGGTGACCTTTAATGAAACAGGAATTGAATTGGTTGAATGAGGATGTGAGAGGATAGATTAAGAATGAACTGGTAAAAATTGATATGTGTGGAAGCTTGTTGTGTTAACTTACCTACAAAGTAAAGCTTTTATTGGAAAGGCAAAATAGGAATTGAATTGCATTTTGTGTTGATAATCCTTCAAATCTTTATTGAAAATAATGAGAATGTGCATGGTTGCCCTGATGGTTTTCTAATAGTAAAGTAGCTAATGACGTCAGAGGAATTATAAGCTAGCAAACTGAATATTATATATGGCATGTGTGTAATACATAAGACTTGCATTTGATGTATTCTCTTGCACAGAATAATCTGTAGTGACTATGAAGATCATAAAATTGATAGCACGCATTTTGCAAGAAGAAGATTTAATGTGTTTTTTTAAACAAAAAGGTAATATAAATTAAGAAGAGTTATGGTGGTGATAAAGAAAGGTTTGCAACATTATATTGTCTAAAGTCAGTATGTCAGACATAATTGCTTAGATGCTGATAAAGGGTCTAGAGGATGTTGAATTGATGCATCTTTTAAAAGTAAGCATTACAAAATAAGGACTTTCCTAGAAGTATAAATGTAAAACACTTTAGGAACTAAACAGAGAATATTTATTATGATTATGGGTGTTATGAAATGAATGGGAGAAGAATGAAGTTATGAGATAGAGGATGGTGCATTAATTATACCTTCTTCAATAGGATGCACCCATTTATTCCAGTAGTTATAGGCAGGTGAAATAATTGGTATAATTGAGATGAGCATGTAATCTTACGGTCTATATTATAAAGTCGAAGCTTTAGGTAATCGAATACCTAAAGCTCGACACCTAAACAGAGAAAGCTGTACACATCAAACGGCCACTTCTGCAAATTCTTTCATAGGGAAAGAATTCACTTGGCCAGAAAAAAAAAATTCAAACCTAATTGAGTGGGGGGCTTTGCCCCCGACACACCCTATGTGGGGGCCTGTGCCCCCTACCCACCAACTAAATATACCAACTCTGAGATTGCTCTACAGTGGAGAAAAGGGCAGATTCCCAATAACAGCCAAGCAAATTATTTCACTGTGAAATAATTTGCAGAAGGGGCCCTTTGATATTTACAGCTTTCACTGTTCAGGCGGCAATCTTTAGGTATTCGATTACCTAAAGTTTCAATCACCTATTATAGACCCATAATTTTATCTTATATTTTATGAGTAAATCCCCTGCTAAGTGCTCCAAATTAAAATGAATAAATGTGATATTAAGGTGAAAGTTTGTAATTTGTCATCATTTATATATCTGTTGATTTTTGAGAAGGTTATTATTCAAATGTTGATTTTGTCCCCTTTTTTGAACATTGTGCATCATTAATGTTTAAATAGACATTGAAGGGAATGAAGAAGTATCTTTTAAGTAAAACAGTTTTTGTTTTCATTAACATTTGTATAACATTTAATGATGTAAATTGCATGTTATATTGTAAAGCAGTTTTGTATATTCTGCAATCAGGGGTACTTTAAATATGAGGTAGGGAAGTCTTATCAATGACTGCTATATATGTTAAAGATATTAAACAAAGAAAACCCTTTTTAAGTTGAAAAGTATCCAGGCTTTACAGTGCAACAAAGTAAGAAAAGCTGTACAGAAGCAAGTTAAAGTTAATATAATGCTGAGATCTTGGGTTGGTGGGGTGGGTGTGTAAACGTGCATTGATCACATTATATGTAGAATTAAGATAACTTTATGGATATCTAGATCAATGTCTTTGTTTAAGCTATAGACATTGGTTTCTTGTAAGCAAATAGGTTTGAAAAGTAAGATAAAATAATGAACAGATAGAAATGTTAATTTTTTATTGCATTTGCAAATTTGATAGCGATCTTTCTTTAAGCAAAAGCTTTCAGTGAGAGACAAGAAGTCTACAGATGCACGTGACTAATCATGAGAGGTCTGAACAGTGTATTCTCTGGGAAGTTTATGAAGATTATTTCATGTATCTGCAATTTTCCTAGCTTTTCATTTCATTGCCAACTGCTTTTACTTGGAGCTGAGCAGCCTGCAGGTGCAAGCACTTAATCATGAGAGGTCTTATCACTATCCACTGAGTGAAATTTACAAGGGACAACATAGCTAAGATTTAAAGATACATTGGCAAGCAATTTAATAAAAAATAATGAAGTCTGAAACTGTGGCAAGTGAATAATTTATACAAGCAGCTGTCTCCTCAGAAACTTTAGTACTTTAATGTGTTTAATGTAGCAGTTCACATATTTAGTTTATTTATTTAAAGGTAGCCAGTGCATTTTTTCTTAGGACTAAAAATTAATGCCTACAGAAAGTTTGTAGTTGTTTTGTTTTAATCTATAGACTAATACTTTGATCATGTAACTAAGTATCGTGACTATTTTTAGCTACTTATTGTTAATGCATTTGTAGAAATCACTGTCCAATGAAGCCCTGTGGGACAAAGGCACTTACTACGAGTTTTATTGTTTTGATTAAATGTTTAGGGTTTTACATGTTTTTATTCCATTAAGTTTTTATTTTCTGGATATTTTTGGTGATACTGCTTTCTGCCTGATGTTATTGTAAGCTATTTAAAGGGCGGCAGCATCTGGGTCTTCACAAAATTTAGGTCAAGGTAATTTTTAGTAGTGCCTGAGGGACTCACACTTAATGAGATACTTACTGGTCCATTTTTAATGGAGGGGCAACAGAGACTGCTCCTTCTGATTTATGACTGGTAAATGAAATTGATAGCACTGATATTTCTTCTCAAACAAGAAGCACATTGGATGCTAGCATGGACAGTGCATTGCCTGGTGTGCTGGCTGCACCTATGAATCCCTTTTCAGATGATGGTGTGGTGGAACTTAATAATAACATATCCAGGAATGAATTATTAAATACTCCAGAAAAAAAGATATTTAAAAAATGAAGCAATTGAAATGGGACAATCTTTTCTTTGAACAGAGTTCCCTTGCAAAGCATGTGCCTAAGGGTTTGTGGATTTCCTCTTTACCATCTGATAAAGATTATCTGGAAGATTTTTTAAAATGAGTGGAAGTTGTTTAATCTAAACATTTGGTTGGCTATATGCATTTGTTAATAAAATACAACAAAAATGAGATGTCAAGGCTGCAGTCTGTGATTGAAAAGAGTCATGCAGACTTTAAGAGTAAAACATCACTTTCCATTTTGAAGCAAGGCTTCAAATTATTCAAGACAGATTATTAAATAAAATGAAATACAGAAGTAGCATAAACTTTAAAAAGTTCCTAAGATATGAAAAGGAGCATGAGGAAGGCAAAGAGTATGCCCAGGTCTCTGTTTCTGATGAGAATGTGAATCAGGAACCTATAAATACAGCACTGAATCCCCAGCCTTTTTTCAATCACTCCACAAAGAATACCAGGGTGGCCACAGCATTTTTAGAATCAGAACTATGGGCAAGTGCAGAATGCTCACAAAAAAGCAGAACAACTGGGCTCAAGAAAGAAGGGGGCAATTACAATTACTGTTTTGTATAGGAATGAGCAACATATCAAGGTTTTCCATGGGGAAAACAGAGAGTGAGAACATGTGCATAAATAGTGTCACTTCTACTAAAACCATTGAGAACTCAGAGCTTTCAAAGGAGAAAGTAATGGCAGAATTGGGCAATTGCAAACCCTGACTTAAAAGGTCATTTAAAATTGTTAATTTACTTGGTTATATGTTAATAGAGTGTGAAGCTACAGTCTTAAGTAAAGGATTTACTTTTTTCCTGCAGTCCAAGGTAATTTACTGACTATAGTGAATTACCTAAAGGAATATGTAAAATTAACCATTGGACATTGTTAATAAAAGAGAAGGTAAGACTGATATAGGCTACAAAAATGATTATATATAATCCACCATGAATACCAGAGTAAATGCATTCCTTGGTATTTGCAAAAGAGATGTGAGAGACCTATTTAAAGAAAAAATACATAAAAAAGTTTTACAACCTTTTAAAAGATGAAAAAAGTGCTTTGAATAATCTAAATTTTAATAAAATACATAAACATTTTCTTATAAGGGAAATGCTATAGTACTGCTGGATAAAGAGTTGTATGATGCAAAAATGTTAGATATTTTATTGAATGTGTTTGAATATGAGTCTGTGTCTTTATTCCACCTGAAAAAAAAGCATTTTGTTTAATAGATTCATATTTCAAAGACTGGCTTATAAATGATGTAGTTGATCTAAATATGCCATATTATTTGTGGGTGGACAATGCCAAAGCCTCTTTTTATTAGGGTGGCCAAAAATACATAAGAATTTATGTGACCCCCGCATTTGTAGCCATAGTGGTTAGCAAAGGGAGTAAGACTGAGGCTATAGCAATATTCATAGATAAAAATATTAATTCTATATTCTCTGCATGTCCAAAAAATATTAATTCTATATTCTCTGCATGTCAAGCATATATTTGGGATTTGCAGAATTTAATTTGGTGTTTAAAAGGTATTCAAAATGAGTCTACAGATTATTTAGTGATGACTTTAGATATTCAGTCACTTTATTCAGTGATTTAGGGCTGGAGATTGTGAGTAACTATCTCTTTAGGTTATCAAGTTTTTTACAAGTAAAGTGAGATGATCACTGAAATGTTAGCTGCAGTTTTATCTTATAGTTTTGTAGTATTTGAAGGGAAAGTCTTCAGGCAAAAAAACTGGAGTAACAATGGAGGCTGCAATGGTGCCAGTTTATGTGAACCACTCTCATGACTGCATGGGAAGAGGACCATGGTTTTAAAACATAATATGGCATATTAAAGTATATAAATACTAAAACATATAATATGGCATATTAAAGTATATAAATACTTTATATATGATATTCTTATTATTTGGAAGGATATCATAGAAACTTTACAAGAATTTTTTGAATTTTTGAATAATGTGTATAGTTTTTGAGATTTAATATGAACTACAGTGACATAGAGATTAACTATTTAGATATTTTGTTAAAATATTAATGGCGTTACTTGCCATTTCACAAAGATATAGCAAGTAATAGTTATTTAAGTTGTGCTAAATGGTATCCAATGTGGGTAAGAAAATATAGTAAAAGTACAGTTAAGTCTTGCTAGTAGATTGATTTGTGAATATAGCAAGTTTTTGAATGCTGTCTTAAAAGATAAATTTGTTAAGGGAGAGTATGCAGATGAGATTAATAATAAGGAGATGAAAATGACTCACAAGTGAATAATCAATAACAGGCAAGATACTAGTAAAGTTATAGCAGTGAAAACACAGAATTCTGCTGATAGGGCGTCAGATATACAATAATCAAGGTATGGAAATTGTTGAAGGCATTCCTGATTTATGATACATTTTAGGGGGAAAAGACAGAGTTTGTATTCATAAAAGATAGAGCATTAAAAGATGACTTTAGGCAGCCTAAAGTACCACTGAGATGTAAAGAAGAAGGTCTTATGAGGATTTGTGATAATTGCAGTCATTGCAATTATAGTTTAAAAAATGTTATTTGGATTTCCCTGAGAAATTTTATTTAAAAAAATAATGTTTTTTTTTTTATATTTGTAAATCAAAGAATGTTGTATAATTCACCATGTCGGACAACTTCCCTGCTTTTTATATAGGAAAAGCATACAGAAACTTAGGGAAAAGAGTTTATGAACATTATTATGTGATGAAAAACAATAATAAAACCAATCTGTTATTTAGGCACATGAAAATCTGTGAGAAAAAAAGTGTGTTTATGTTTCCAGTTCTGCGAGGAATAACATCTATTTATTGGAAAGGAGCCACAGAGGAACTATTAGAATGGAGGGAATATGCGTGGCAAATATTGTTTGATACCTGTGTGTTTTCTGGCATAAACGATATGTAAATTTTAAAGTACATTGAAAAAGAAGAAGTTTGAAATATTGATCATGTGACTGTTTTTCTAGCAATTTAGGGTGACTGTTTTTTTGGATATCACACTCTGATGAAAGCACTTTCTGTGAGTTTTATTGCGTTTTATTGTATGGACTAAATGTTTCAGACTTTACATGATTTTATTGCCTTAACTTTTTATTTTCCTGGCACTTTTGGTGATACTTTTTCCTATCTGCTGTTATTGTGAGACATTTTAGAATAAATAACAACAGTGGTGGATCATACCATTGTACAGAAGTTAGAACACAATATCAACAAAAAACTATTTTGTCAACTATTACACATATAATACAATACAGTCACAAACTACTGTTTACCCACAAGCTATTATGTAATACAATATGTGCACAGACTATTGCATAATGCATGTGACAACCTCTAAAAATTGAAATATTTTAGATAAAATTCACAACTGACTAATGATTCAAGTGCAATAAGGAGGTGGAGTTTAAATGAATTCAACGATACACAGTCAGCCTAAATTAACTGCTCTTGTAGGTTGTACTATCTGCCACTACTACACACATGCTGCATTTATAAAGCAGATATGCATGCTACATTATACTACTGTAAAAGTATGGCTACATCTAAACTGCTACACGTGTGCAGATACACAGGTTTTAGACCTAGAAATATAAGTAACATCTGCTCATGATACCTACTGAACCCAGTCAGTTCTATACAATTGCCCAGTTTATGCTACTCATTACATTCACCTAAATTATATGTCATACTTGATTACTGTTTTGTAATACACTTTGCATCACAGACTGCTTCCAAGTCTTCTTGCAATGAGAAATAAGTGCATTGCCTAAATATGAAAAGTGCTATGGTCTTCACTTTCCTAAGTAGAGATGTCTCATTTTCCATCTGTAAATCATTATTTTAAGAAGTTTAATCAGCAGTATGATTAAAAAAGTGCTTTAGCCTGTGCTCAGCACATCTTTTTAATTTCAATAAGTATTTTTTAGAATGTATAAAAAGAAATAAATCACTGTAAGTTAAACAAAAATTGCTGTCATCAGAAGAAAAGGTAAAGAGCTTTTTTTTTCCTTCAGGGAGTTTTGCTGGTAATGATGAATAAAGCATAACCAGTCATTGTCAATTTAGAAAAGAGATTGACACAAGTCCATTGTTACACTATTGCTCAGTAAACACAGGCAAAAACTGGTGGCACCAGAGAATTGGTAAGATTTTGTGTAAGCATGGTTGGAACAACCTACGGTACGGCCTAGAAGTGTGAAGCTCATCCATCACAAATCAGTCTGGATTTGGGATGAACCTTTGTGATACAAGCTTAGGTACTGATAAAGGTGCTGACTGTGCAGCATTGAGATCAGATAAATAACATGTGGTACTTTAGAATTCAACTTCCTGCCCCTGTTTTTGAGAGTCATCAGAGTGAAAGTACCCTTTGCAGAAGTAACTTAGGGGGACTTATATGAAAATATTTTCTTGACTCCCTTCAGAAGCTGCCAACAACTGATGACTGTTGGACTAGTTCAGGTCACCATATGGACAAAATTAATCCAGCAATAATAAGGTACCTGTGATACTGAGACATCAAGAAGAAGTGAACAGAAATTTATATATATGACTTCCTTATATCCTACATAGGTACCGCATAATAAAGAATGGCACAACTGACAAGAATGCAACTGGGAAAATGCAGGCTGGGGGAATGCAAAATTTTCTGCCTAGCTAAATATTACTTAGAAGTTGTAAGAATTGATAATACTGTACTGTACTGTAATTAGCTGGAAACACTGAGATGAGACTGAGATGAAAGTTTTTTATCTGTTAATTATCCAAACACGTGCTGAACTGGTGCCAGTCTCCCTTTTAAGGTCCAAGTCTTATATACTTTCCAGAATGAATTCAACAAACACTGTAGATCATTTAATAAGGCTTTATTAGATGTTCACAATATCTGAATACTGTCTTCATCAACAGTGCTAATAAACAATTAGTGTTCAAAGTTACTGGACATCATATTCTGATTGTCCTGAACAACGTAAACTAATATAGTCTTTATTTGACCTGTCTTCTGTACTCAGGCTCGAGTGTCTATAATCTTCTCTGAAGTAACAAGTCGAACGAACTCACTAACCTTAACTGAACTGCTATCCTGAATACAACATATTATATTGCTTCAGTCCAGTAATTTTCCTTATTTACTTTTTCCTAACCTTGGTCTCAGGCTTTGTCTCGTAAGTGCTTTATTTAATATTCCATTAAGGAACATTCTGTAGCTGACAAGATTTTATCTTTTCCTTGAGAAAACATTCTGTATTTTGGTATTTTTTATACACTTTATGCTTATCTTTCCTTTCTAATAAACTGTCTCTCATGCTTGACCAGCAAGGTTATTTTTCTTTCTGCTTAACTATCTTTTATGCATAAATGAAACACAATTTATTTTACCCTTTAGCCTGTCTGATGTCTAATAACTACTTTAAAATGGAAGTTCCAAATCTAACAGTTGTCCCAGAGGTCCCTGACAAAAGTCTACAGGGACCTACATCTGTAGTTACCTTACATTTATATTGCTAACTACTATCCAGCATTATGCTATCTGACTTATAATCTGAAAATAAACCTGCAATTTTAATTTTAATCAAAAGGTGTGACTTGAGCATTTATTGCCTGTTTGGCTTGAAGTCTTTTAACTTTATGATTTGAGTTTTATATTACCTAGATTTATAGTCTTTGAAGTCTTTAAATCTAAATTTATTTAAAACCTGTACATTGTTCTGAAAATGAATGTTTTTAATTATGTGGCTTTTAAAGCTGATTAACCTGTCTTTGTGAATTTTTATTTAAGTTAAACAGAGTATGAACTGTTAACTCTGCCTATTTTTTTAAATATATGTATGCTGTAATGGTAAAGTTATTACCTATGTTTTTTACCTTATGAACTAGTGCTTTAGTGTAGTATGATGTCTTTTTTATAGTAAATGAAACCTTTTCATGTTGTTTATATATTTACATATTTACACATTGCACTGTTTGTTTTTATTGCATAGCCTATCAAACATGATGGCTAGTTTCTGAAGACTAATTGAAATCTGCACTAAAAAGATAACTTTATAAGTGGTCTTGAAGCATAATTACCATATTCTGTTAACTTGTGACTATAAATTTTTATTTAAATTTGCCCTATAATGCTACTTACCTTTTTTAACTTTTATGAATATTTATGGGCTACAATAGTTTACTAAAACCTATACTTTCTGTATTTCAAGTCTATACCTTTGCATTGTCTGTTAGTGTCTTTAATTTCTGACTAATGTACAATAATTATGTAAATTGCACTGTAATCTGTAAACGTGCACTGTAATTTGTAAATTAATTAACAAATTAAGCCTGCCATGTTATATCTTGAGTATACTGAATAACTACTACTACCTATTATTTAAATAACTTATTTTAATAAGCCTGTACAAATAATTATGTTACTTTACCCTTAACTAATGACTGAATAATGTAATAAGCCTGTTACAAATAAGTATGTCACTTTACCCTTAACTAATGGCTGAATAATGTAATACACCTGTTACAAATAAATCTGCCACTTTACCCTTAAGTAATGACTAATGTAATTCTGTTACTTTACTCTTAAACTGACTGAATAATGTGAAGTATTTTGAGATTTGACTGAAATGTACTATACTGAACACATAACTGAATATGAGTGTCATATTCTGAAACTTGACTGGAATTTACATTAACATATACTGAACATTTAAAAATAGCTGTATATATTCTGGAAATTAACCCTGAAAACATGAGGACATTGTCTGAACATAGATAAACTGAAACTAGTACTAGTGTACAACTGTTTGAAAAAATAAAAACATTTTGACAGTGTTATATAGACACAGATAAGAAATTAACTGAACTCTGTTTTTTCTGTCAGTACTGTCTGAATATTGATAAAAACATCAACTGAAACTAGTATTGTTATATAACTGTCTGAAACATACAAACTTGCTTTAACTCATACATTTTAACTTTAAACAAACATTGAAGAAATAACTGAAACACATAGACAGTCAACTTCTGCACCACATCTCTTGCCAAATTTGACTCTGCATTGTTTCAGTCACTGATGAGGTACAGGAAGGCCTGCTTTAATGCTGAAGTGTTCTCTTTATAGTTAGGCCTTTTAAACCTCTTCTTTTTATTTCTTGTGCAAGGTTGGGTGACTAAAGTTCTTGATTGTATCTAGTATCATATCCTTAAAATAACATTTGCATCTTTAACAATTATAAACTGATAGTATTGCTTATTATTCTGACCTTATTTACATGTTTTGCATGTAAGAAACATTTGCAGCTTGAACAATTATAAAGTGATAAATTGATAGCATTGCTTATTGCCCTGAACTTGTTTACATTTTTCTGCATGAAATAAACATTTGCTGCTAATAAACTCTTGCAAGTCTATAAGCAAACTGATAAATGAAACTAAATAGTAATGTAACACTGTGCATTTCTGTACGTATATGAAATCAATTTTAACTGTTGAACTTTTTACATTTTGTCTCGTGACCCTTAGATTTTAACGTACTGTTCTGTGAGTAAAACTCCACCCATTTTTTTACCATAACAGTTTATTTAGCTGACGTCATTTCACTTTTCAGTAGTGCTGAATACTGCAAGAATTTATTATTACTGTCTACAATTTTTTGGATTGGAAGTCCCTAATCTAACAAAAGTACAAGCCAGACTCTTAACACAACTGCATAACTTGCAAGTAAAATGTTGTGCTGCCAGTGCTCCTAATTACCTTATCACATTCCAATTCTACTGAAGTTCACACAGTGTACCACAATATTGCAGAAATGTCATGTTGTATAACAATTTCACAGTTTCCTCTTCATCACTACACCTTGTAAGATAAACTAAAATGGCCAACACTGTTTCATAAGGCTCAGCTGCCTCATCTATGCCTCATTAATGGCATAATGTATAATGTGTTTCATTCATTACAGAATCATATAATGTCAATTAGCTAAAGCACTTAAGTACTTAGCGTTTTCATTGCTAGTCTCCAAATCTAAAACTTTGGGGATGACACTAAATCCTATGGATCTAAACTATAGAACTTAGTGCCACCCACCAACGCGCGCACACACACACACACACACACACACACACACACACACACACACACACACACACACACACACACACACAGAACACTTCATCACTCACACAATTAAAAACATAATAATAGTCAGTGGATAATGTCACTGTATAGCTACTACCACACCCTGACCTATTCTTAATTACATTAACAATTATTCCTATCCTCAGTTTCTACCCCATAGTACCTAATCACTTTCTTCACTGCTTCCTCCTTTGGTCCGATTACATTTCCTCTGATTTTAACTATTTAATATTTTTTCATTCATTAGTCATCCTCTACACCTAATTTATTCAGCTGCACCTGCTACTGATATACCACTTTTCCCCATGTTCTCTCTTTATCTTAGTCTCTGCTATAAGTTCTTTAACTGTTCTCGTATCTTATTGTGCAATTTGGAAGGTGACTTTGCAGTTTAGATGGAATGTTGGTGGTGCATAAAATACTTTATGTACTTTGAAGAGCAGAGACTGGCTACATTAAGGTTGAAGTACCTCATGAAAAACCCAAACATGGATTACAGTAAGGCCAAGATACCTCATGATAAGCCCAAAGATGGGTTATATTAAGCCCAAGGTACCTTATGAACTGCCCACAGACTGGTAACATTATGGCCAAGGTACCTTATGAAGAGCCCATAGACTGGTTATGTTAAAGCTGAGGTATCTCATGAAGAGCCACAGGCTGCTTGCATTAAGGCTGAGGTACCTTAAAAAGAGCCCACAGACTGGTAACATTAAGGCTGAGGTACCACATGAAGAGCCCACAGGCTGGCTGCATTATGGCTGAGGGACCTCATGAAGAGCCCACAGAATGGTTACATTAAGGCTGAGGTGCCTTATGAAGAGCCCACAGGCCAGTTACATTAAGTTCAAGGTACCTTATGAAGAGCCCAGACTGGTTACATTAAGACGGAGGTACCTTAAAAAGAGCCTAAAGACTGATTACATTAATGCCAGTGTACCTTATGAAGTGCCTACAGACGTGTTACATTAAGGCTGAGGTACCACACAAAGAGTCCACAGACTGCTTACTTTGAAGCTGGGGTACCTTACCATCCACCCTTCTTTTTCTACTAGTAATGCATAGTGCAGAACTATTTGCAGTTCTCTCACACAAACATTTAACTGTAATCATTACTAGTTTTCCAGTACTGCTAAACTTACAACTGACTTTCCAAGCACTAGTTGCCATTGTTCTTTCTTTGAACCTTTAAAATGACCAAGTTATTTTTTTCAGCTTGCAGTATTTACAGTGCTATTGCATAAATGTACACTGTTACAGTAAACCTGAATGAAAACTTCCAAAACTGGTTTTACTCACTGTGTAACCAAATTAACTCATATTCTTAGATAAGCCACTCATGAAGCTATCCAAAACTGACTAGAAGACTGACAACAGAACATTAGTCATGGCTTTCCTTATCTCTCTTGTTGGAAAAAAGTAGCATCTGACCTAAGTAGCATTAGAAAGCCACTAAAAAGATGAACCTGCCTTAAATGTTCAGACTATGCTGCTAGGTGTCCTACCTTTTAAATATGAACTATGACTTATTGCCTCTTCTTAAAAGTACTCAATTGAATTTATTCTGCTGCCTTTATTACTGCTTGTTAGTAGTCTGATTAAATTGTAACTGTTACTCTAAGGCCCTTGATTTAAGCACTTGGGCTTCAAACCAGTTGTTTTACATTAAGAAGGTTTGTGGTCTGCACTGTTGTGGCAGGATAGGTAGCGTACATCCTTCTAAGTTGGGAACTGCTGATTGAAGGCTCAGTGTCTGTTATTCTAAAAGTGTATTAGTTCTGGGTTAAGGACTTGGGCTTCTGGCCAGTTATTTTACATTAAGAAGGTTTGTGGTCTGCACTCTTGTGGGAGGAGAGGCTAGATTCTGCCCTTCTGAGCTGGGAATGCTTACTTGAACTGTTTCTTTCTGAAATCGGTACGCCTTGTTTGCTGTAGCATTGACTAGATTCAGGCCGGCTGGATCTAGCTTTGTTTGTATAACTTGTGCACTG
This sequence comes from Protopterus annectens, assembly GCF_019279795.1. NCBI lineage: Eukaryota > Metazoa > Chordata > Ceratodontiformes > Protopteridae > Protopterus > Protopterus annectens. The sequence goes on from NC_056732.1 coordinate 333,133,020, forward strand.
ATCCAGGCTGTCTTTTTTGGAGAAGGTTTCTCTGTACCCTAGTGACAGGACTGTGCAGTTAGAACTTGTCTGATTAAAGACTGTTGGAACAGGGCTCAGTTTTAAGCTTGTTAACTGGTTAATTGGATAAAGTGTTGTTTTGATTGTATCTGCTCTATTTTCTGGAAAAATATATATATATACTTGTTTCTCGCCTTTCTGAACTAGTATAGTCCAGTTTTCATGTTATTGCTGAATCCATGGCTGTGTTACAAGTTTCTGTGTTGCCATACCTTACTTGGATAGAAGGAAGTTTCTCTGTTCACCTGTGAGAGAGGGGAGCTTTGAGCAGGCTATCTGTCCCTGGAAGAGTGGTTTCAGCCCAGACGTTAGTAATTTATTGGCCTTTTTGGGCTAATTTTGATTGTATCTGCTCTATTTTCTGGAAAAAAAAATATATACTTGTTTCCCGCTTTTCTGAACTAGTATAGTCCAGTTTTCAGGTTATTGCTGAATCCAGGGCTGTGTGACAAGTTACTGTGTTGCCATTACCTTACTTGGATAGAAGGAAGTTTCTCTATTCACCTGTGAGAGAGGGGAGCTTTGAGCAGCCTATCTGTCCCTGGAGGAGTGGTTTCAGCGCAGAACTTAGTAGTTTATTAGCCATTTTGGGCTAATTTCTATCTCTTTCACTTCCCTGCTATAAAAACCTCATTTGCACAGTTTTTACACTTGTATTCCGCTCAGCAAGTGCCTTCCAGGTGTTCTGCAGAGTCTACAGCAGCAGAGAGACAAAAGAGTGACTTTGGGGTGATTAAGTATTACTTTTCTGCTTTTCTTGCTGTCTTAACTAACTCCACCTAAAACGCCAGTTTTTTTAGTGAATCTGTGATTTAAAAAGTTTGTTATTGTATACAACTCCGCATAGCTCCTCGTGGTGTCCTGCAGAGTGATACAGGCAAAAGAGAGACCCAAGAGAGACTTTTCCAGATTTAAGTATTTTTTTCTCTGTTTTTTTGCTCCGACTGCCTTTTCCCGCCTAAAAAGCAGATTTCTAACTGATCTGTGCTTTAAAAAGTTTAAATTGCATTTGCCTTCTGCTTTTTACAGTTTTTGCACTTGTTTTATATCAATTTAAATTGGTTTTGTATTGTATAACTGTTGTAGGCTACACACTAAAGTGTGCTAGCCTGTTTATAGCATTTACAGTGTTTTCTGCGTGTTTTTCTGCTGTTTCCTGAAAACAAAAAAAAAAATGTTCTTTTCCCACCTTTGTTGAACTAGATTAGTCCAGATTTCAGGTTTTGCTGAATTCTGGACTGTGGTATAGTTTCCTGTGTTGCCCATATCCTTACTTGGATAGGAGGAAGCTTCTCTGTTCACCAGTGAGAGTGGGGAGCTTTGAGCAGCCTATCTGTCCCTGGAGGAGTGATCTCAGCCCTGAAACTAGTAGCTTATTGGCCATTTTGGGTCAATTCCTATCTCTTTCAGTTTCCCTGCTTTAAAACCCGCATTTGGGTGGTTTTGCGCCAGTATACAATTCCGCACAGCTCCTCGTGGTGCCCTGCAGAGTGATACAGGCAACAGAAAGAACCAAGAGAGACTTTTCCAGATTTAAGTATTTTTTCTCTGTTTTTTTTTTTTCTCCAACTGCCTTTTCCTGCCTAAAAAGTGAATTTCTAACTGATCTGTGCTTTAAAAAGTTTAAATTGCATTTGCCTTCTGCTTTTTACAGTTTTTGCACTTGTTTTATATCAATTTAAGTCGTTTTTGTATTGTATAACTGTTGTAGTCTACACACTAAAGTGCGCTAGCCTGTTTATAGCATTTACAGTGTTTTCTGTGTGTTTTTCTGCTGTTTCCTGAAAAAAACAAAAAGAAAAAACACCAAAAAAAATAATCTCTTTTCCCGCCTTTGCTGGAAAAAGTTTAAATTCCATTTGCCTTCTGCTTTTTACAGTTTGTGCACTTGTTTTATATCAATTTAGTGTATAACTGTTGTAGGCTACACAATAAAGTGCTCTAGCCTATTTATAGCATTTACAGTGTTTTCTGTGTGTTTTTCTGCTGTTTCCTGAAAAAAACAAAACAAATATTCTCTTTTCCCACCTTTGCTGAACTAGATTAGTCCAGATTTCAGGTTTTGCTGAATTTCAGACTGTAGTATAATTTCCTGTGTTGCCCATATCCTTACTTGGATAGGAGGAAGCTTCTCTGTTCACCAGTGAGAGTGGGGAGCTTTGAGCAGCCTATCTGTCCCTGGAGGAGTGGTCTCAGCCCTGAAACTAGTAGCTTATTGGCCGTTTTGGGTCAATTCCTATCTCTTTCAGTTTCCCTGCTTTAAAACCCGCATTTGCACAGTTTTGCACGATTTTGGGCATAGCGCAGCATCAGGCAGTGCACTTAAACAGGTTTAAACTATTCCCGGCTCCACAAAGTCTGCTCTTCACTTTTTCCCTTAGAGCTGTTCTAAATCTCAAAGTAAGCACTCTATTTTCATTCTAAAGCCCTGCAGTTGCTCGTATAAATAATCTTATAAGTAAGCACTAATAAACTAAAGCACTACACCCTCTTATACTCCCTTTAAGTACTTGGCTCCCTATTGGTCCTTTTTGATCAGTCAAAAAGTAGTTCCTTATACTATTCTGGCATGTCCAAAAGTCAGTTTCGGGTTTACTCTCCAGTCCAGCTGGTGAATCTGGGAATCTTGAGGCAATGTTACAACTGCCTTATGTACACAGACCACCCTCTCCTCTTCCCAACAAGCTCAAATATATGTGAGAGATGCAACTATATAGCCAAACTGGAGGCTGAGCTCTCTCAACCCAGTACTGGCGCAGTCAGTCAGGAGGAAAAGGTAACCACACACACCACAAATCCAGTCTCCCATAGACCTATCTCAACAGCAAACCAAACACATAAACACACAAAAACATACTCGGAGGCTCTAAATAAAAATCTGCCCAAGCAGCAGAGATCCAAGCAACCGCTACCCTACAACAATACCCACATATCACATAATTCACAAAGTCAGTGTGCCACACAGTCACAGCCCTTAAGGCTAAACAACAAACCTAATGCACTTATAATAGATGACTCTATTGTCAGACACACTGATGTCCCACTCACCAGGCTGAACAAGGAGAAGGTCACTGTAAGCTGCCTGTCGGGTGCCAGGATCCACCACATAACACAAGCACTCAGGTCACTCCAAAGCAAGTACAAATATGACTCCGTCATTGTCCATGCTGGTGTGAATGACCTGAGACGTACCTCCCTGGACTACATGAAAAGAGACATAGAGGAGCTCTCTGATCATGTAGCCCAGGCCAGTATGACCCTGACCTTGAGTAGCATCTTACCCTCACCAAGAATGATGCCACAGCATAAAGACAAAATGATCAATTTTAACAATTGGCTAAAGTATTGGTGTCATTCAAAGGGGATCCATGTCTGTCAGCCTGGGATGACATGCTCAACAAGCCAAGTTGCTTCGCTAGGGACGGCTTGCACCTGTCACCCCTGGGCTTTCAAATACTGGCTAAGGCTCTTGCCACCCCCATTGTGCCTTTTTTAGGCAAGGCTCAAAAGACAAACCTACCTCCATAGACAACACAAGGAAAAAGAAACTAAGGGTAATGCTGCTCAATGCCAGAAGTCTAAACCTCAAGATGCATGCACTCGAGGCTCTCCTCAGTATGGAGAATATCGATATCTGTGCAGTAACAGAAACCTGGTTCAAGGCTCCCGAGAGCACCCCAGCACTACCAGGTTATACCTCATACCATACTTGTCGGCCCCAAAATTCGGACCGAACCACAAAAGGAGGGGGAGTATCCATATTCATCAAAGATGCCCACACCTCCAGGTTAGTGGCACTGCACGAAGCATCGGAGACCATCCATGTGCAACTAACAGTGGGCAAAACTGCCTTTCATTTTGTAGCCTGCTACAGACCACCCTCCCAAACTCAGGAACCCCATTCAGCTTTCCTGAGAACACTGGAGAATATGAAGGTCTCTCCAAACACCATTATATTGGGTGACTTCAACTACCCAAACATAGACTGAGAGCACTACTCAAGCCCCAACACCCTCGACCAATGATTCCTAGAATTTATAAACTCAAATGCTATGGAACAACTGGTCACCGCTCCCACAAGAGGGGAAAACATATTGGACCTGATCATCACCAACATGGGGACTCTATGTTCCATACCAGAGGTATACCCCTCATTGGTAAGATCTGACCATAAATGAATCTCACTGGACATCCATATCCCGTCCCTACCCCCAGCCAAGGAAACCACGGTGAAGAACTTCTCAAAAGCAAACTTCACACTTCTCAAAACTGAGGTGGAATCCTTCAAAGCCCCGGGCCAGTGGAAAATACGGCCCTAATCGCAGAATCCTTTACAAATGCATTCTATGGACACCTACAGGAATGCATGGATTGTGCTATCACAAATAAAACCAAAACTCACTCCTCCAAAGGCAGGAGACCTGTCTGGTGGACCCCAGAAGGAGGAAGCTACTACATGATAGTGCAAAATCCCAAAAAGGGAAGGCATCTCTGATCAGTACTAGCAAGAAACTATGATCCCTCATAAAATCATCTAAGGCCAGCTTCAAAAGAAAAGTTGCACAAAACACTAAAGATAATCACAAGGTTTTCTTTAGTTATGTCAGGAACTTGGGTGGCAACTCCCAGATATGCTCTGAGTTAGTGCAAAATGACAAAAAATAGACTGAATCCACAGACATTACCAACATCCTGGCAGACAGGTTCAGTGCAAACTCCCCCCCCCTTCCTCCCCAAAAGAGCAAATGTCTATCCCAACAGAGTGTAGCCTCCCTGACATCACAGATGCACAGGTGAGAGCTGCCCTCTCCAAAGCAAAAAACACAGCATCAATGGGACCGGATGGTGTCCCGGGCTGCGTTGTACACGAGCTCAAAGAAGAACTGAACCCTCACATAAAGTCACTGTTCAATATCAGCCCTACTACAGGATATGCACCCAAGGAATGGTGTACAGCAACAGTGGTCCCACTCCACAAAGGTGGTGCCACAATGGACCCCGGAAACTATCGCCCTATAAGCCTGACTAGCCTGGTCTGCAAAGCTATGGAGCATATCATCATGGAACTCATAAACAAAGACATTGGGAACCTACAAACACTGGATCCTACCCAATTCGGTTTTGTTAAGGGCAGATCTTGCCTCTTGAACCTGGTCGACCTCTTTGAAACAGTCACCAAGGCCATAGATGAAGGGAAGGTAGTCCACACAGCCTACCTGGACCTCGCAAAAGCCTTCAACACAATACCCCACTCAGGCATCATAAATAAGCTCACCAGCTTAAATATCAACCCCTATGTCACAAGATGGGTTGCAAACTGGGTCAGGGATAGAACCCACATGGTCAGAATTGCAGGTGCCATGTCAGACTCTAAAATAATTACATGTGGCATCCCACAAGGCTCAGTCCTGGGACCTCTCTTGTTCGGTATATATTTTTCTGAGGTACAGGCTAACGTAGGAGGACTATGGCTGACCAAGTTCACAGATGACTGCAAACTGGGTGCCATAATCAACTCACCGACTGACACAAGCATCCTCCAAAAGGGTCTCACAGAGACGGATAACTGGTGCCAGAGCCATGGCCTAAAGCTAAATGCCAAAAAGTGCATAGTCATCCCCTTTGGGAAAAACAAAGTGCCCACAAATTACCACATAGGTGGTAATCCATTAAGTACGAAAGACGTAATTAGGTATTTGGGGACCCAAGTAGATAGCAATCTCTCCTTTGACAATCACGTTGCCAAAGTGGTTAGAAAGACCTTCTATATAGCCCACCTTATCATGAAAAGGTTCACATCTAGATCAAGAGAGGTCATTGTGCCCCTCTACTCATCACTCATCAGGCCCATAATTGAATACAATGCCCCATTTGGGATGTACCTTACCTCACACCTGCAGCAACTGGAAAGACCCCAAAAGTACCTCACCAAGAGGATCAAGGGACTCAAACAGATGCCCTACGCAGTTAGGCTAAAGAAACTCCAGCTCTACTCAGTTGCTTACCACCTACTCAGAGGCGATCTGTGCCTGACGTATAAAGCCATGTCCAACCCAGAATTAATGGACATGCTCCACCTCAGGAAATCCAAATCCCTTAGAGCTACATGCTCCAGGGAATTAAACCTCAGCACAGAAATAAATAGGACATGCTAGAGGGACAGATTCATATCCCCTCACTCTGGAACAAAATCCCAATCCATGTTAGGCAGAGCCCCTCAATGACCCTCTTCAAGAGAAATCTTGATGAGTGGATGGGAGATCGTAGGTTTATCCCTGGGATCTCTTCTGTGTCCCTACTAGACAGAGGCACAGTAAACTAACCTTAAAAGGGCTATCTTCTGTGACCTACTATACAGAGGCACAGTGAACTAATCTAAAAGGGTGGCGAAAGCCAAACACACTCTGGCTAGCCTTATAAAAGCCCTAGGGCAAATAGCCTAGTATCAACCTATGAACCTATAGTTCCTAGATAGTTCCAAGTATGGTATGAAATGTTTCACCTTAGGAAAAACAACTGAACTTCAAATTGGTAACAAAGGTCTCTGCTCACTGTCCTTGCTTCTGCAGAATGACTCACTCTCTTCTTTATTCCCCTGACCTGTAAGATACCCTGCCTCATTGTATTAAACCCATGCTTACTGTATTTATCTTGAAGCAGAGTATTTTGCAGTTTGCTAGCTATAGTATGATTCAATATATTTTTAGTGATAGAATTATTATCCGCACCACATGATAGGTTGCCAGCTGTCCAGAATTCTTCTGGACTGTCCAGAATTAAGGGACACTGTCCAAAAAACAGAGACTGCCTCGTATTGTCCAGAAAAAATAAAGTCAGTTGTGGTGCACCTCAGCCACAGGTCACAAACACCTATTGTGTCTGTGTGACTGATTCTTCATTTTCCTGGTACGGAATTTGAATTCCAGAAGACATTTGGACTGCACAGCAGACCACGAATGGGCATGTTTCAAAAATGGTTCAGGTACTTATGAAATGTTGCACTGTAACTAAAAAGCAGTAGGTAAGTACTATAATAATTTATGTTTAAATAGATTCCTCAAAATTATTACTGGAAAATGCGCAACAGTTTCTAGAGTTATATTATTTATTGGTAGTGCCTAGAGATATACAGACAAGGCTGCCATGTTCCAAGAAATCTGGGTTACTTACCAAAAAAAGCAAAGAAAAAACATAGGCATAACCATATGGCTATTGTTTGGAGTGGGAATGCAGTTTATCCAGACATACCATGGCTCAGTTGTTGTAACATCAAAATTAGTAGAAGCAAGGTTTCTCTCTAAAAGTTTTATTTTTTTTATTTAAATACTGCAAAAAATGATATGATTCTGAAAGATGTAATGTTTTACACACAATTCAGGAAGTAGCTGATTAGTCATCTTTACAGTGTAAGAGCACTTTATAGAGGGAAGGCATTGTGACATGCATTTATATTTTACTTGAAAAACACTTTCAGATTGGTGGAAATATGTATGTCAGTCTGAATCAAAATACAACCCTTTTTATTTGCATTGGCAACAGTGATGAATGTCAATCAGTGTATGGGATTAAGTACATTTATGCTTTGAAAATGATATATCAGAGAGGAATGCAAGCATTTTGTTCTTGTATGTTTGCATTTACGCAGGAGTCGGAATAGAGGAAGGGGCTAAGTAGATGTAAGGCCTGTTGGTTTCCATAATATTATGATGGACAGACAAGACAGACAGTGCCATTGTGGCATCTGAACCTGTATTCTCCTAACAGTTATTTTGTCAATATATTTGTTGTTGTTTAAGATGCAGTAAGGGAGTCTCCAGCACCTACATGCCTCAGCATCTGACTTCTCACCGTACTTTCCTGTTATACATGTAGTGGCACTGTTGGGGAAAGTTTTTTTCATAGGGTAAGGTATATGGTTGACGTTAGGGGTAGCAGCAGCAGGGTTAAAGTTACGCACATGAGTAAGTGGTACGAGTGTGAAGCATATCACATCTCTTAAAGCTATTACAACTTCCTATCGCTGCTTTATGATGGTTGCTGTTTGCACTGTAGCACAAGACTAGACCATAATAGCTCAGAAATGTGGATAACCAAAGTAGTTATGTACTTCTGTGACATTAGAGAAGTGCATGACAAGCTTACCTTTTCACAGATTTTGAAGCATAATAATTCCATGTACTACAAAGTAATTTTACCATACCTGGATAGAAAATGTTTGTGAGATCAAGGTGAAAGGCATATTAGGAATAGTATCTTCAGATATCAGTAACTTGAAGGAAGCTTCTGTTCAAACAGTAACTTGAAGGAAGCTTCTGTTCAAACAGTAATGCAGATTGTGAATATGTGCTTAAGTTGACAGATTAAAATATATTCTAAAATGTATGTTTCTGCTAAGATCATTATTAGGTATGATAGTTTTACAAAAGCTGTTGTGTATTAGACTGCTTATCTGAAAAAGGTAGTCTCTGTCTGGTGGGAATATACAGTAGACCTATAGAGCAGCACTGGAATTGTAAAATTAAATATATGGAAAAGCAGACAATTATATAACAGAATTAATATATTTGTTCAGGAAAATAAACTGTTAAGTTTGCAGTTGGTTTGAACCTTAACCTGTGTCCATGATAGTATAGTAAAAAATATGAAAGGGAATCAGATCATATTAGATTCTGTTAAGAAGCGGGCAATTAAACACAAAGTACATTCAGTTAGGAAGAAGTACATTATGGGTCTATATCACTACATCAAACAATCAGATCAGCGAACAGCATTTCATCAGAAATGATATTCATCAAATTCCTTTCATGTGGGGGGCTGTGCCCCCCACACCCCCCACTAATTATATATATATATATATATATATATATATATATATATATATATATATATATATATATACCAACTCCGAGATCGCACTACAGTGGAGAAAGGGCAAATTTCCCGATCCTCACTGTAGCACGATCTCAGTATGAACAATTCGACGAACAGCACGTTTGATGTAAGTGCACTGAAAATGCCATTCGCTGAACTGATAGGGACCCTTACATTACATAGCTGAACTATACAGAAGTTCTGTAAGACACATAGCATGTTAGTATAATACATAATGTATTGACAGTGGAGCAGTAAAGTCTAAATAGGCTATTCAGCATACTTGTACTTTTCTGACTGTGTGACATAGGCTGTACCAAATTGTACAGACTGTAGTTAAACAAACTGTAGGCTTGTGAGCTTTTTAGTTACTTTGAGGTGCATAGGCAACTGAAAGTGTAGTAAACCAGTTGTATGCAGTTTTGGATATTGTATGTCTTGGGTTGAATTGAACTCTTATAGAGAAGTAACATTCAACAGCATGTAGCTGGATTGCTGAAAGTGTGTTGTATTTTAAGGGGGTACTGAAGTCGTGAGTATGTCCTCCTTTGGATGAGATGCGTAGTAACTATGAACCTGTTTTCAGTTTGCCATCCATTCCCTATTGCAATATTACCACTTACCATTTTTAATGTAACATAGGCAATTTAGTTTTCAAGGGCAGCAACCATTGAATTTGTAGATGAAATGCTGAAATATAAAGCTGTTTGCTAGCAGCAACCTTTTCATTAGTTACAGATCTCCTTAATGTGAAATTATTCAGATGACTTTTACTTCTGCAGAGATTTTGCATATTGACTGATATTGTTGGATTGTAATGAAAGAAGTCTGAGTGGCCTTTTAGGGTTGAAATGTTCTGATCCAGGTAGTTTTGTCATTGTTGGTTCATTTGTTTTGTTTCATTGCCTACTGGGAAATGTTCAAAACAGTAAGTTTAAAGCATGCTCTAACAAGTGGTGCTGTATTATATAATTTAATTATTATACAACATAATTTAATACAATCAGAAAGGTGAATCAAAGAACCTTTGTGTGGTCCTAAAAATGTGTACAAGTGGCTTATGATTTGAAAACAGCCCAAAGGTAAAATTAATCTGCCACTAGCCAGATGCATTTTCTTTGAATGTGAGTTTCAAAGGCAGAGAAGTTGTAAGGCTAAGTCTGTTTTCATTGTGAGACTGTATTGCCTTGTTTAGCAAATGTCTATCAGTGTTTGTGCAATAATATTTGAAATAAAAGCTTTAAATTAAATCCAAATATCCGCTATCATTGTAGAAGTAAAGCAGAAAGCAGTATGCACACTGAGAGTTTTGAACAGTATTATGTCAACTGGGGAGAAATGGAGAAATAGCCAGGTAATGGGACACTGGAATGGCTGCTGAGGGGGTACCAATATTACATGCATTTTGCTTTCACGTACATGTCCAGAATTTTTGACATGAAAAGTTGGCAACCCTATACACACTGAAGAAAATGTCTAGATGTATAGAAGCATAATCTACTGCTGTTGGATACTGTGGGTTATATGTTACACCATGACAGTTTTGGATTTAATTGATTTTCAAGCTCCTTCCCTGAAAAAAAGAAATGTTTGTCCAGTGGGACTAGCCAATCAGATATGCAACTGTTCATTTTTTTTTTGCATTGTTAACTTCAATTTCCTTATTTGTTAGTGGACATAGTGTTCCTTGTATGCTTCTATTTTTTACGTTCATCTGCAAATATCAGTTAGTTGTTTATGATAAGATAACAGCATGCTGTAAATAAGCTGTGTAATGTGAGCACATTCACCATAGCTATATATGTCCAAATAATAGGACTACTTCTGTAAGAGCATCAAAACTACATAATGTATCTTTCATTGGTCCTTCAACAGATCTTTATCAGTGTTCAGACTCCACAGGAGGGCAATAGTTTGAGTCTCAATCCATAATCACTGGAGACAATGCAGCTATAAAACAGAATTTGTTGCACATTCTTCTGTTCTCTTTTTGAAATAGCAGAAGAGTGACAGGCAGAAATACTGTACCAACAACTGCCATGAGAAAGTTTAAAGATAACTCAATAACAGATATCAATGTTGTATATAAAGAACAATAAATAAATAAATAAAAAACAATTGTGTGAATCTATGAAACCATTTCAGTATGTCCTGTATTATAAGAACTAAGGAAGATAGCCAAACATGAACATATATTGTAGTCTAAACAAGATAAACAATCAAACACATCAAATTTCCTAGGTTTACAAGTATACCTCTCAACCTCTTATCCCAAGAAATCTGGACAAATCCTGCCATAATGGAGGTACAAATTCCCAAAAATAGGGGCAGATTTCAAGTATTGCTCTTGTAATCTTAGAAAGTTGTGAGAATAACAGGGTGTGTATTAAAATGGATTTTCTAAAGGATATGAAGTCTGAAACTCAAATGTTCAACATTATTTACTCATTTCATTTCTCAAATTATTCCAGTGATTTGCCAGAAAACTAAAAATTTTATGATGAGCAGGTTGAAATTTTGAGACAAAAATCTGGACAGTCTGTGAAAATCTGGACAGTTGAGAGGTACAAGTGATACTGAGGTAAATATATAAATGAACCACCCACCAGACCTATAACATTTGCAAGACCAAGGTGAAGGAGGGTAGGAAGCAATGATCATATTATGTGAACACCTATAGTTATGGCATACTCACTCAAATTTAGTATGTTCTTCATAAGGATGGAGGTTGCAGGAGTTATAAAATGTATGGGGAAGTAACAAGCAATGTATCCTTAACTCCCAGGAATGGGAAGATGGCCTATCACATACCCCGTAGGACAGCTGAAACAAATTCTGCTCTGTCTAGAGATGGGATATCCAGTTTGGAATGCTCAAAAAATGAGTGGAGATATGGGCAGCTAGCAGCTTTCCAAATAATCTGACAGATACATTTTTAAGGAAGACTGCTGTGGTAGCTTCTGGCCTGGTGGTATAGGTCCTATCTTTCCCAGCTAAAGACTTTTTATGATTATCATAACAAAAGCAATACAATTAGCTAATCATTTGGAAAAGATATGACACTAATATGGCAACCAATCTTGTTTTCCATTTACATAAGACAAAAAAAAAAACAGCTGGTCAGACTTCCTCAGAGGTTTAGGTCATTCATTGTTCTCTGAGTTGTTATGCACATCCATTTTGAGGAGGATCCTTCCACTTTTGCTCTTCTGTTTAAAAAAAAAATAGTAGTAACTTACTTGGTTAGTCACATCTGGCATAAAGAAAGAACTAACTGTCAAGGTCACCCTACCCTTAAAACTTTATAAGGATATTTACATATCAAAGCCTTCAGTTCAAAATTCAGTCTGTCTGAGTTAACCCATAACAATGTGGTGGTTATCTATGAAAAATACATTATCTGTGATGTATTTACAGGCTCAAAATAAGGTATAAAGTCTTACTTTTGTAACAAAATGTATGTCCCAGGTAGGAGAGACAATATGTTATGGGTCACAGAGGCCCTAAGTGAATAACTCTCTTGGGAAAGTGTTCCACAACAATGAGAAAATACAAAGAATGATACACAGAAACACATGGAGAAATAACAAACAAGGAACTCTGTTTGATTAAAATAGCACAAAACCAGAATCTTGACAGCAAAACTAATACCTTGTCCATTCAGACATATTATTCTCTACTGTTCCGTTATGAAAAGGCAAGGCTATTAGTAATGCAACTAAAATTTGCAGCAAGAAAGAAAATCTCTGTTGGCTTGATCAACACAAAACTATTTAAATGAAATGTATTTTCTTATAATTCACTTTTTCTCTTATTACATTTAACAAAAACATAGGAATTACTGGAGCTGGGGAAAAGCATATAACACATGCTGGTTCATCTGATCAAAAAGTGTTTATCACCCACACTTGGCTGTAGAAGTTCAGGGAAAAAATCAAGGAAACCTTGAGATCAGATAAGAGACAAATAGGTCTACTTTAATTGGCACTGCCTCTCCACTGTCACAGGAAAGGTCTGTGTGTTCCAAATCCGCTTGGGAAAAACAGAAATGTTCCTTCTCAGCATGTCTGCCAATAGCCTGAAGAAAAGAAAAAATATCTGAATTGTTTCTTTCCATTTTTAATCAATATAGATGGAAATAAATGTAGGATAGGGAAAGAAAGGCAAAAGTCAGGGTCTGACAAAGCATCAGCAGCTTCTAACTGATACAATTTCAAAAAAGGGGGAAGAATCTAAGTATGGCATGGATTGACTACAAAAAAGAACTTGATAGTATCCCTCATTCATGGATAAAAGTGTGCTTAAAATATACAAGATACACCCTACACTGATCGATTACATTACAGTGACCATGAAACAGTGGCAGACCACTTTGCAATTAAGCCATGATAAAGGACAAATTGTTATCCCAGGGATAAGAATTCACAGGGGGATATTCCAGGGTGACTCTCTGCCACTGTTGCTATTCTGCCTTTTAAGCTGTTTACTCAACAGCTTAGGCCATGGCTGTAATCTGGCTCCTAGAAAACAACAAAGTGTAAAGACTTCTCACCTTCTCTTTGTCAATGATTTAAAACTGTATAGCTCATCAGATGAGGAACTAAAAGCACAAATGCAAGTTGTCAAAACTTTTTCAGATGATATAAGAATGTCATTTGGTCTTGATGCTGTGCTGTGTCTTTCGGCTTTTCCCAGTTAGGGGTCGCCACAGTGGAACTCCGGTCCGCTAATGATTGGTAGTTGATTTTTACGTGCCGAGTTACCAGCCCTGACGCACAACCTTCAACGAAGGTACGCCCATTCACGCATGTCTCCACGCAGAAGACGATCTAGCTGAGAATCTAACCAGAAAGCGTCTTACTGTGAGGTGGCAACGCTACTGCAGCACCACCACCACGGGTCATTTGGTCTTGATAAATATGCAAAAACAAACTGTAAAGCAGGAAAACTGCAACACTGGGAAAACATTAGTTTGGGACAAGAATGTGATATAAAAGAACTTGAACAAGAAGGAGTGTATAAATACTTGAAAACTGATGAAGGATCAACAACAAAACATGAACAAATGCGAATAAAACCTAGTAAGGAATACTTCAGAAGTCTTAAATTAATCCTGAAAACAGCACTGACATCTAGGAATAAAATCCAAAGTATAAACCAATTTGCTCTTCCTGTCCTAACTTAAAGTTTTGGAGTGATTGACTGAAAACATGTTGGATACATTAGATAGAAAAACAAGAAGGATGCCTCATGCTCATCAAATGATTTATAAAAATCAGTGTATGCCAAGATTATATATTTTGAAGGAGGGATGGGCCTCCTTGAAATTGATTATATGTATACATCTGCATTCATGGGACTCATATCTGCTAACCTCGCAAAACCCAAACGTAGTGAAAGTTTTGAAACATGAGGAGAATAAATCTAAGATAACGTCTCTGCTTAATCTAGCAGAAGCTTATCGGCATCAAGCAGGAATGGAAATCAAACTAGAAGTAGATAAAAATCAGACAGCAACTTGAATGTGCCAAAAAACAAAAGTAAGAATATAAGGTGAAGGATCAGGTGAGAAGGCAAGAAATGTGGAAAAAGCATAAATATAGTTGCAAGTATAGAAAACTTCTAGAAGAACCTCATGATGATCAGGAATGAACACAGGAAGGGTTAAGGATAGGTGAATTCAAACCAAGAGATGAAAGGTTAATATTGGCAGCCCAAAATAGTGGGCTGCGTACACGTTGGTTTATAAAGTCCACTGAACATATGGGAGAAACAGACAAATGTAGGTTTTATAAAACTGAAATGGAAACAGTTGCACATCTCGCTGGATGCAATATGCTAATGGCAGAAGGACTGTATGTTGAAAGGGATAATGATGTGGCGAGACTGTTGCACTGGGAATTCTGCAAACATTATGGTATTGAAGTAGACGAAAAACATTGGAAACATGAGCCACAAAGCATCATAGAAAATGAAGAAGTCTGCATCACATGGGATCATCCATTACCAACAGTTCAAAAGATAGATGCTAGAAAACCAGATATAGTGGTCCAAGAAAAGAAGACAAGAGTAGCATTGATCATTGAAATTGCCACACCCAGTGACTACAGTGTCTTGCGTACAGAGAGAAACAAAGTCATAAGATATCAGGATCTGCAGGCAGAAATCAGAGCAATGTGGAAGAAAGATACCCAAACAGTTCCAATAGTAGTAGGAGCAACGGGTCTTATAAAAAATAATTTACAATCATATTTAGATATGTTACCAATACATGTAACTCCATACGAACTGCAGAAAGAGTCATTACTGGGCACATCACGGGTGCTGCAAAGAGCACTTCTGGCTGACATCAAAGATTGAAACAACACTAGTTTCATGAACTTTAATCGTGCTTTGACTTAGGAATGGGGTCCATTCCTGTCATGGTATTAGAAACCCAAAAGACTTGGAGAAATTAAATCAGAGTGAAAACGCAATTTACAATAACATCAATATTTTCCAACATCCCATATGTAAGAAAGTGCAGTTTTAACTTACTTATGTTTTAAAATTAGTAATCATTTAATTGAAAAACTATCATACTTAACAAAAAGCATGACTTCACTCCCTTGTACTCACCAGCCATACCCCAAAGCATTCCTGACACCAGTCCTCTACTGAGTATCTCCAAAGAACAGGTCATGCAAGTGCTCTCCAAAGCCAAAAACATGGTCTCCATGGGACTGGATAACATCCCAAGTTGTTTACTAAACAATCTAAAAGAAAACCTAGCACAACCACTTGGCACTCTCTTTAACCATAGCCTGAGCACTGGCTTTGTTCCAGCAGAGCGGTGAACAGCAACAGTAATCCCCTTGCACAAAGGGGTTAAATCAACCAACCCAGGAAACTATTGACCCATAAGTCTAACCAGCCTTATCTGCAAGGCCATGGAAAGAATCATAATGGACCTTATCAAAATGGTCACAGGCAGCCTTCAAACTCTTGACCAGACCCAGTTTGGTTTCGTCAAAGGGTAGATCTTGCTTATTAAACTTGGTGGACTTTATTGTCACCAAAACCCTGGATGAAGGCAAAGCAGTACATACTGTCTATCTTGATTTAGCCAAGGCTTTTGACACAATCTCCCACTCAGGGATCACTGAGAAACTCTCCCAGCTGGGGATTAACCCATACATCACTAGATGGGTAGCCAACTGGCTCACCGACAGAATGTACACTGTCATAACTGAGGAGTCCACCTCCACCAATAGACCAGTTACTAGTGGATACCACAAGGATCTGGGCTGGGCTCTCTACTGTTTGGAATCTATTTTTCCTGAGGTCGCAAAAGTAGATGACCTATGGCTTACCGAGTTTGCAGATGATTGCAAACTGGGTGCAATCACTGAGTCCCCCAATGATGTAAAGATATTACAGAAGGGGCTGACACAGACATATGATTGGTGCCAAAGTCACAGACTAAAACTAAATGCAAAAAAAAAAATGCATCATTATTCCGTTTGGCTAATTATAATATAGATAGCACCTCTCTAAGCTCAAACCCAGTGGTGTGAGACATGGGAATACAGGTTGATAGCAATCTAAATTTCAATCATCATGTGTCCATAGTAGTAAGGAAAAGTCTTCTACATTGCGCATCTCATAAATAAGGGCATCACATCCAAGACTAAGGAGGTTATAACTCTGCTGTACTCACCCATATCAGACCACTAACTGAATACAATGCTCCCTTCTGTATGTATCTCACCAGACACAATTTGCAAGAGATGCAATTACATTAGGAACCTAGAGTCCAAGCTCTCTTCCTCACAAGCCAGTATATGTGGCACTGAGAATGTTGTCAATACAGTCACTACACCTCAAACACCACCCACACCTACACAACACACACCCACATATGCGTAGGTCCTCAAAAAAAATACTCAAACAAAGGAGACCTCCGAGGCAAAAAAACACGAAATCTCCACAGCCCTCCACACCACATACCACACATAGTTCACACACCTGTGTCTCAACCACTGAGGCTTAACCATAAACCCAACATATTAGTCATAGGTGACTCCATTGTGAGACACACAGATGTGCCTCTCACCAGGCTGGATAAGGAGAAAGTCGCAGGTAGTTGTCTGTCAGGGTCCAGAATCCATCATATCACACACACACTCAAGTCTTTCAACAACAGGTATTGTTATGACTCTGTCATAGTCCATGTTGGTGTGAATGACTTGAGCTGACATACTGGACTATATGAAGAGAGACATGATTTAAATCACTGAATATGTGTCCCAGTCAGGTATGCCCTAGCCTTAAGCAGCAGTCTACTGTCACCCAGAATGATGCCTGAATACAAACAGAAAATGATTGACTTTAATAATTGGCTTAGTTTCTGGTGTCATTCCAGGGGAATCCAGTACCTGATAGCCTAAGAAGATATGATTGACAGACCACAATGCTTTGCCAGAGATGGCCTGCATCTGCCTCACCTGGACTTCAGGATTCTGAAAAAGGCTTTTGCCTCCCGTGTAGTGCCTTTTTTAGGAAAGGTGGTGAGGTTAAAACTACCAACATAAACATTTCAGCAAAACACCAATTAAAGGTCATGCTGCTAAACACTAGGAGTCTAAACATAAAACTGCACTCATTGCAAGCATTCCTAACCTTGGAAAATGCTGCCATCTGTGCAGTCACATAATCCTGGTTCAAAGCTGCAGAGACCTAGTTACTCATCTATCATACATTCAGACCCCAAACTGTGGGTAGTAAAGCAAAATGAGGTGGGGTTTCAATATATATTAAAGTCATGCACACCTCCACGCTGGTAAAACAGTATGATGCACAGGAGACACTCCAGGTGCAGTTAACTATTGACAAGACCACTATACAAATCATAGCTAGCTACCAGCCCCTAAATCTGACCCAAGATGCCCAAACTGCCTATCTAGAACTCTTCGAATCTATCAAGATTCAACCCTGATCCTGGGTGACTTTAACTACCCAAACATAGACTGGAAGAATTACTCTTGCCAGAGCACAAATGCCCAGAGATTCCTCGATTTTGTCAATGCAAATGCTTTGAAACAGCTAGTCAATACCTCCACAAGAGGTGATAATATCTTGGACTTGGTATTAACCAACATGAGTAACCACTGCAGCATCCCTGCAGTATCATCCTCCCTTGTAGGATCCAACCATAAAGCAATTAGATTCGAAGTCACCATCTCCCTCAAACCCCCTCTAGCTAGGGTCAATCAAAAAAACTTCTCCAAAGCTGATTACAGGCTCCTGAGGGATGGTATAAACAGCTTCACAGCCCCCTCACCCTCTCTAGGAATTGGCACCAGTATCCAAAACTATACCAAATTACTATACGAACATTTATATAGATGCATGGAATCAGAAATACCTGACAGGACTAAATCATCCTCCACAAGGAAGAGTAAACCTGTCTGGTGGACATCTGCAATAAATAAACTCTATAACAAAAGAAAAAAATAGCTGACCAGGACCAAGAAGGAGCAGGTGCCCAACTGGAAGCAATCTCTCCTTAGCCTAAACAAGGAAATAAGAGCACTAGTGAAATCCTCCAAAGCAAACTTCGAGTCCAAATTGGCCACATCTACTAGAGGCAATCATAAGGCCTTCTTCACATATGTCTGTAATCTCAAAGGTCATACCCCGCAGATCTGTTCAGAATTGGTGGTCAAGGACACCACATATACAAATGCCGTAGATATAGAAAACTTGCTGGCTGACAGATTCAGTGAAAATTTCACCCATCTGCCCCCCCCCCCCCCATCAGTAAATCAGGACATTCCCAGTACCTGCCCCCTTCCCCTTATATCTAGAGACCAGATCACTGTTCTCTCAAAGCCAAAAACTACAGCCTCCATGGGACCTGATAACATCCCAGGCTGCATCCTACATGAACTCAGGCAGGAACTTGCAGCACCATTAGGCGCCCTATTCAACCAAAGCCTGAGTACCAATTTTGTCCCAGTTGAGGGGAGGACAGCCACTGTCATCCCTTTACACAAAGGTGGAGCATCCACTGATCCAGGAAATTATAGACCCATCAGCCTAACTAGCCTGATCTGCAAGGTCATGGAATGGATTATCATGGACCTCATTAACAAGGACATTGGAAACCTCCAAACACTCAATCCCACACAGTTTGGCTTTGTCAAGGGAAGATCATGTGTGTTAAATTTGGTCAACTTTTTTAAGGCAGTCACCAAAGCCATGGATGAGGGGAAGACAGTGCACACCACCTACCTTGACCTGGCCAAAGCCTTCAACACTATTCCCCACTTGGGCATAATAGATAAACTCTCTCAACTAGGCATCAATCCGTATGTTACCAGATGGGTAGCCAACTGGCTCACTGATAGAACCACCTAGTGAAAATAGGGGAAGCCACCTCATGCAGTAGACCCGTATCGAGTGGTGTACCCCAGGGTTCGGTCTTGAGGCCTCTGTTATTTGGGATATACTTTTCTGAAGTACTGGCCAAAACCAGTGGGCTATGGCTGACCATGTTTGCAGATGACTGCAAGTTGACAGCTGTCATCAATTCCCATAGTGATGTGGACATCATCCATGAGGGCCTCACACAAACAAATGACTGGTGCCAAAACATGGCCTCAAGCTGAATACAAAAAAATGTATCATCATCCCCTTTGGGGGGAGAGATGTCCCCACAAATTATCACATTAATAACAATGTTCTAAGCACAAAGTCAGTTGTGAGGGATTTGAGTACCCAGATTGATAGAAGCCTGACTTTTGACCACCATGTTGCTTCCATTGTAAGGAAAGCTTTCTACGTGACCCACCTCATAAGTAAGGGTATCTCATCCAGGGACAAGGATGTCATAACATCCCTGTATTCTTCCCTTATAAGGTCCATTATTGAGTACAACGCCCACAGAGGTTCCTCACCAGGAGAATCCAAGGCCTCAAAAATCTACCATACACAGATAGGCTAAAAGCCCTATCTCTCTTCTCTGTTTCATACAGACTCCTCAGAGGTGACTTCTGTCTGGCATACAAGGTGATCTTGGACCCCACCTTGATGGGACTGCTGCATATCCACAAGTCAAGTTCCACTTCAGTAACCCATACACGCGGCCTCAACCTGGTCTTGCTGGCGGGACAGATTTGTGTCCCAGAGACTCCCCCATCTATAGAATAGACTCCCTCTCCACATCAAGCAGAGTACCTTTTTACCCCTTTTTAAGTCAATCTGGATAACTGGATGGGAAATAGAAAATACATTCCTGGGATTCCACCTGTGTCCCTGCTGGACAGGGGCATCAGGTGTTGATTTGTCTATGCATGGGCTAAACATTTGGCTAGGTTTATAAGGACCTCAGGGCCAATAGCCTAGTAACTTCCTATGATCCTATGATCCTGTGATACCTGCAGCAACTGGAAAGGCCACAAAGGTTTCTAACCAAGAAAATCCAGGGCCTCCAAAACATGACTTACATGAAAGACTGAAAGCACTGTCACTGTGCTCTGTATCATACAGCCTGCTGAGGGGTGACCTGTGCCTGCCTACAGAGCAGTTTCGGACTCTACCTAAATGTAAATGCTGTACATTCGCAGCAAATGGGGCAAGAGTCACTCGCTCCAGGGATCTCAACCTAGCCTGTGATGTTATCGAAACATATTGGAGAGACAGATATATCTCCCAGGGAATGCTACTCTTCTGGAATAACCTCCCTCTTCACTTGAAGCAGAGCTCCTCAATGACCCTATTTAAGTGCAACCTTGACAATTGAATGGGTGACTGTAAACTCACCCCGGGGGTGACACCTATGTCCCCCATAGACAGGATTAGTTGGTGCTGATCATAGAATCTCTCTAATAACAATGACCATCTAATTATGGTAAATTAGGGCACATGGGCTTTTTACATGGCTAGGCTTGTAAAGGCCCTAGGGCCATTAGCCTGGTAACCTCCTATGAACCTATATATAGACATTGCTAAATAACCATCGCAGGACATTTATTACCTCTCTTAATCACTTTAAACAATCAAATATCACAGTCTCATTTCCATTAGGCAATAGTTATATTTAAACCCACACTTATCCGAACCCAGGAAAAGTGAAAAAAGACAGAAAGGTGACAGAGGTCAACAGCCACCACCATGACTCTATCAAGTTCTTTTCAGTCATTCTCTGATATCATAAAATAATTCTTTTAATTTCTAATCCTAAGGCAATTCATAGTAGCCTTGTCCATTTTGTTAGTTTGCCTAATGTAGTGATTAGTTATATTCATCCTGAGAGATGATGAAAAAACTATGCTATATTATACCACAGACCACATTAATCATGCACTTAGCAGCAGGCTGTTACAGTGATAACATGTCTTATAACCTTTGGAAAGAAGGACCAGCTGCTGAGTAACAGTGCAAAACAATTCAGCCACTGAAATCAGAAATCTCTCAAACTGTTACTCTAGTTCAAAATGCCGCCTTCATTAGAGATCTGTTCCTTTCCACATTTCCCTTGAAGTGTTAATGTATTGGCCAGCCTTTAGCAAAAATCTGTAGTACTGGTTCTGATTTAATGTTTTATTTCTGATGCCACTGCTTTAAAAACCTAGTTAAAATAAGAAGAGTAATTTCTATGCATACTCACAATGTATGTCCTTTCATATACATATTCACATTCCACGGATATTCACTAATTTATGCTCAACACATATCCCATACATACTGTAAAAGAATCTCATTTCAGCAGCTCATACTGGCACATAGAAATTTCAAAGACTTTTCTGACCACCTGCACATAGAAGAGGTAACACCTACATAATTTAAATAGATGATGAAACCACACTTCATAGTGTTAACTGTGTTTCTACGTGTGTGTGTGTGTGTGTGTGTGTGTGTGTGTGTGTGTGTGTGTGTGTGTGTGTGTGTGTGTGTGTGTGTGCACTTGTAGTATTGCATGTGTACATCTGTGCATGTAAGCAAGGGTGACAATGTACTGGGCAGTGTGCTAAAGAGAATAGGAAACAATCATTTCAAAATTATTTCTGTAAAAGAAAGAGAAATTAAATTGTGATTCCTATAAAAATATGTCATGCAGAAGTAATATAGTGGGATGTGTCACTCATGGGAGATGGGGGGTTGCCTCCATTTTACATTCAAAGTAGTAACCGATCTACAAATTAACTTATTTCTATTGATACTAATAAGCAAAACTATTATGAGAAAATTAACTTATAAACAAACCCATAAAAAGACTTCATAGAATAAATTCTTAAACTACTATAACTATACAAAGTGCTCAAATGTGATGGACAGTAAACTTTAAAAATAAATATCATGTAATAACAGTACTCAATGATACTGAGAGGATTGTGCAGTCTTTAACCACTTGTGCTTCTGACAGTCCACTCAGACACGGCACTTGAGGTCTAGCTGCAACCCTTGTAAGAAATAAAATCAAAAATCACCCCACCCCCCCACCACCACCATCATCAATGATTACTGGCTAAATATGTCAGCATGACCATCCTAATAGAAGAGTCCTGTTTGATTATTATTTCACATTCTGCATAGGAAAGTGCAGCATGCTTCTTTTAACCTAGTTATATAATTTTGGCCAAATGCAAGCAACACATATCAATGTCAAATGCATACAAATACTAAAAAACACTTATTGTTACTTATTAATTTATACATTATCATTCTAAATGGCCTGCATTAATGTTGAATTCTTGCCCAAAAAGCATCTAATACTAAATTCAAAATATATACGAGGCCAATTTCCAAATTAACCTGGAGAATGCCACCAACATAGTGGGAGTAAGGAGTGGTTTATTCAAGCTAATCTATGTGGAGTTGGCAAAACTTTGTGCAGATATTTCCAAGTGAAAAGTCTGCATGTCAGAAAATAACTTGTCCTATATGGTACTTACATGGCCTAATCTCTGAAAGCATCATTCTTGATGCTTAGCCCTCATGTTTCCTTGAATAGCAAAAAATTTATGTTTGACATATTAGCACTTCTTACCAAAAGCCAGTATACCACTGATAAATGTTTAAATGGCTTTTATCATTCTGGAACTTTATAGGCACAGAATTATGCAATGATTCGGCTTTCAGATAGCTGTAACCATAAAACTGATGAATTTGTAGTCAGTTCATTTTATTGTTCCACAGTTTATATATTAACATCCTAAGAAACTATTTGCTTAGAACCTCTATCCATTCTTTTCCCAAGATTTAAACACGGCGGTCAAGATTTTACATTGAAAATTCCACTTCAAACAATAAACAAACAGAAAAAGCCTATTTTTTTTAAGTGTTAAGGATGAGTATAACAGATTTGTATAGCTACTTATTATTTAAGAGTTTTGTGTGTGTGTGTGTGTGTGTGTGTGTGTGTGTGTGTGTGTGTGTGTGTGTGTGTGTGTGTGTGTGTGTGTGTGTGTGTGTGTGTGTGTTTGTAAAGACACAGATGATGATTTCTTCTGTAGATACAAAACTAAGGAAACCGTCAGATTTAAATGTCTGAGGAGCACCTTTAAGAATGGTACATTCAGATGCATATTTTACTTGGCATGATACGTTGTACTTAGCCAGCATAACTGAGTAGTTAAAAGCCACACTTTCTATCTATCTATTGATGAGTGTTTGTTTCTTTGTTTGTTTTGATTACCGGTATGACCATCTGGGTTGCAGGGCATTTTCATGTATGTCTAGAGAAAAGCTACAATACAAAAATCAATGCAATTTCATATTAGCTTGAAAATTGTAATATTATGTTATTTGCATTGCAGTAATCAAATAAATGCATTGATATGTAAACAAAACATTTTGTATGTAAACAATATGAGGCAAGTTAAAATATAACAGAAACAAACAAAAAAAAAAATACATTAGCAAATATATTCAAGTTTAGTCAGAAATGCACACTCCTCAGCTTTTCCCAACCACTGGGTCTTGCCCAATGGCTTACCTTCCTTTGTCGAATTTTCCTATTTGCGCCTGTCTCGGAGAGTCCAGTAATGCTGCTGACTGTGAGGTGATATATATATATATATATATATATATATATATATATATATATATATACATGGCTTAGCAGCCATGCTAATCCCCAGCCCCTAGAATGTATGGGTTATGTAGGCAAAACATCTGTTGATACCTCTTGGCATCACCAGAGCAGCAAGCCAGACCCACATCCTTCCCTACCCAGAATTGGTGAGCTGACAATCGCCTCCTTGCCATGCTCCCCTCCAGCTCCCATGTTGCTAATTAAACACTGTTCTCTGGGTCACAATCCCCTCTGTGCCAGGGGAGCAGGATCACACTCCTCAGTTTTTGTTTTCCTGTCTGATGCCTGAAGTGGAGTTATGGTTTCAGAAGTGCATACAGAAAATTATCAGAAAGTTTACATAATTTCTTTAATAGATTATTTGCTGGATTCATGCATGCCTGCACTAAGCATATGCAATCTGTATTCAAGAACATCCTTACCACATTTTTGTGCTTTCTAGTCACTCAGAAAGATTATACTAAGTGTACATGTAGTCTACACTCTGTGGTAACCTTTGTGAATCACCCCTGATATTTAAGTCTGCAAGAAAATCTGTAGGAAAACTAAAATTAGGAGGAAGAAGGCAGGAGTTATGCTTGTGTTGTCTATTCACTCAGAATGATGTACATTTAGTATACATTTAGTATAGGCATTCATATGTGTGGGGATAACAAAAACTGTTTGTAAAAAATAAATGCATTCCAGAAGCAAAACCATTCTGTATACTGCAAGGCACTGTTTAAATTGTTTACAACACATTTCATTGATCTGTAACAACTTTTTTTATTTTTTACATTATTTGAATATTTACATTTTTAACAATGAAGGAAGATAATGAATCGTTACTCCTACATATTTATAGTTGTATTCTTTTCACTTATCTGTATATTACTAAGCACTTCTAGAGAAATAATGCAGTTTAACTGGCAAGGATATTGTTTAGCAAAGTTTGGCCTACATGTGAGATGGCATGACACTCCTCAGAAATACACAAGAGGTTTGGGACTGATTATTTGATTACAAGGAAATAATATATCACGTGTGCAAAAATCACATTTCTTCTCACTACCACATCCTTTTACCATGTCATTGATTTCAAAACTTGAAATGGAAGCATCTTATCTAATGAACTGCTCTATATACTCTATTATTTAAGCAAAAAGAGGTGATATGACAGCTCTTTTTTATTCCCTAATGTACAAAGATTGAGCTGGAGATGATTTACTATGATTAATTATAAATTGCTAAGGTGGAATGCAAAAAGCATAATAATAATAAAACATCTAGTCCTACACATATCACTGTGGACATTCAATAAAAAAAACTGAAATAATCACATTTGCAGGTGAGTAAGCCCCTCTGTCACAAATGTGGTAGGTCTGAGTCATACCCACAATCTCTAGGTATACTTACTCCAATGTTATGTAAACTTTGAGAAGAAAAAGCAATATAAAATTTACCTTTCATCTCTTCTCTGAACCTCATGTCCAAAAACGAAGTGTATATGTGAAAAACAAATTCTGACTTCCTGAAGCATTAACTGCAACAAAACATGATCTTTTCTTTGTAATGTTGTGTGAGCCAGTAAAAAAGCATACAAGAAACATCAGTGTTCCCAGTTCGAGATATAAAATTCCCTTTTGTTGTAGACGTATTGTGCTATTATTTTTACATGCATTCAATATAACATTTGAACATATTGGTGTAAAATGAAAATTACGTAAAAATTCATATAAATACTTCCATTGAAATGCACTGAACAGTTTCTCTGGATCCAAACATAGTGCACTAAAAGGGATAATTTGCCTGTGCATCTTCTTTATAATATTATCCAGGGCTTATCTTATTTATTGATCTATTTACTTATTTTACATTAATAAGCATATCGATAAGCATATTCATCTAACTGTATTAAATTAGGCAACATTAAGTACCTTTCTGAACAACATAAGCCTAAATTATTCATTTGTTTATTTATTTATTTATTCGTTTATTTTTGTTTGCATTTGTTGACTGGGGAAGTCCTACTGAGTGTAGAACCCCTTTTCAGTGGAGGCCCAAGAAGCAAAAGCTCCATTGGTATAATATAATACAAAGTACAATGTACATTAAGTCCGGTAAATTAAACATTAGTGTCATCTTCAATAGTGTAGTATAAAGAAAATTATAAACAGTAGCATACTGGACTGTCTCACATTACATAAAAGCATTTTGAATAAAATAAATTTACAAAGGTGCAATCACACTGTTACAATACATTCACACTGGTACAATTACAGTATCATGTTGAAATGGAACGTATTATATAAAAACATGAAACAGCTGTAAACATGGATATGCATGAGTTAACATAAAGATACTTGTATTAAAGTAAGAGTTAGACAAGTTATTTGGGGTGCTTTAGGGATATGTACCATTTAGAAGGCAACATAATAAGTTATAAGCATAACAATGCTAGTTGTGGACATTAGTGTCAAGAAGTGTTAGTCTAAGAATTGTGAGTAAAGCAGTAGTTACAACAGACTTAGATTATTTGCATTGTAGTTACAGTTGAGTCTTCACTGTTTATTACTAAGCAAACATCTTGGGGTCTGGGAGAGAGAACTTTGGGAAAGTGATAGCAAGGAAGGGGGGGGTGTTATAGTTAGCCTGATGATGAGCAAAAGCATAGCTAGGGCTCCTTGAGATGGTCATTTAGATAACCTTTGAAAGTGGACAGGTTGTTATTGAGTCTTAGTGGTAGAAGTAGTGAGTTCCATAGTCTAAGGATGTGAAGGGAATAAAGGTATTCCCCTCTGAGTCATTAACTTTGTGAATGGATAGTAAGGCTTTGTTTGTTGAGCACAGGCTTCTTGGAGTACTTAGGTTTAGAGGATACTTTTTAGGCTAGCACACCTCTTAGGTTTGTATACAAGATTGTAAGCAACAGTAAGTTGTGAGCAGCCGAGGTGATGAGATAGTTCTAGCCAGTTACGTATTTTGAGTGCACTGCAGTGATGGGTCTTATAGGGGAGATTACAGGCAAACCTGGTAGTCTTGTTGTAGCCTGGAAATTTGGTTGGCATGGAGATTTACTAGTAAAGGGAAGGCATAAAGTAGTGTTGGTAGTAGATAGGCAGATGCTGTAAAATTTTTCTAGTAGGTTCAATAAAGTACTGTTTTATTCACCAACGAACCACCAAAAATTGGAAAGACCAGTGATAAAAAATACTTTATTTATTAGAAAATAAAACAGGTTATATCTCTTAGTGCCTCAGCTTAGCAAAGCCTTTACAGAGTATCATTTTATTCAGTTTAATATTCCACGCCTTCGATGTGCCTTTTCGATTACTTCATGTACATGTGGATCAAATAATGAAGTTTACAATAGTTAAACGAAAGAGTTTACTTGTTTTTATCATTTTACATTAAATACAAAGATTTTATATTAACCTTCATGTTTCCTGCTTGTTGTGAGGAGTTCACCTGCCAGTTATTGTTTTACGTATAGGTTTTCATTTATAGTAACACATAGTATCTTAGTATGTGGAGCTATCTGAATCTATGTATGTTTGATGGGTCAAAGTGAAATTTAAGGGCGAAAAGAAGCAGTCTTTTTATGATTTAGCAGAAGCTGAGAGCTATCTAGCCAAGCTTCACTGGAAGAGAAGGATCCTGGATAACTGTCTCAGGTTTAGACAGATTGTCAGCTACACAAATGAGAGCTGAGTCATCTGTGCACTTAATGAGTAGTGCATGCATGGAGACTTTGCAGAGATCA
This sequence comes from Protopterus annectens, assembly GCF_019279795.1. NCBI lineage: Eukaryota > Metazoa > Chordata > Ceratodontiformes > Protopteridae > Protopterus > Protopterus annectens. The sequence continues at coordinate 333,160,772 of NC_056732.1, forward strand.
TTTATGAAGGTATTAAATAGTAGGGTTCCTAAGATAGATCCTTGAGGTACCCCAACAGTGACTAAAATATTATTAAGTTTGTGTACTTAATAAAGGATTTTCGACTGGAAACAGACTGCCTGCCTTGCTTGGATTACTTTCGAATACTTAGTAATGCTGTACAATTATATATTTTCTATTATTACTTTTTGTTTTGTTTTGTTTTGACTTAAGACAAGTTTACATTCGCTACTTCTACTACTATTGTCTGATCTGATTAATATATAGTGATTAACTAGAAATATATGGACTGAAAATCTTCCACACAGAGAAGTTTCTTACACTGTTTTGTTTTTGGACCCACTACACTTTAGTGGGTTGTTTTGAGATTTTGGGGATACCATGGAGATTACTTGTTTGATGTTTCCTGGTCAAAGACAAAATACAAAATGTACAGTCTCTCTCTGAGAGAGTTCTTAAATTAATATCAAATATTACTGCTGGCTATCTTGGGTGACATCACCTTTTGTCACCTGACTTTAGTTCCCAAGCTAAACCCCCATTGTCAGGACTAACAGAATTTAGCATCTCCCTTTGAAAAATACACCTCTCCGATCTTTGCAGATCCTGGAAGTCATAAAACAGTAAAACACTTCTACATCTCAAACCTAGTAATTGCTTCTCTTTCAAGATACTACAAAAAACTTCCAGCTCTAGACATTGTGTCTGCTACTGCACTGAAACTGAGAGATAACATCTTCTGTTTAAGGCCCAACAATTATAAAAAACAATTTAATTTCAACTATTTTCTCTGAAATTTTTCAAGTTAACCCTCTATGTTCTAGATCCCGCTGTTAAAACATATACATATATATCTCCTTCTGTTACATTTCTATATAAATCATATTAATATTCACAAATAACATAGAATAATTTACAAAATTCCAGATAGCTGGGCTGGCAGTGTGACATTTCTTCCCTCCCCGAAAACTCAAGCTAATTTTTGAAGTGACCCTTGAAAAACTCTGCTTGAGAGGGTGATCCTATCTGGGAATACCTTACCCCATTCCCTGTCTTGAGAGCCTATCTGCATTGGCATTGCTAATCCCACTGTGGTGCTGCACTGTCATATCATATGCATGCAACCCTAGGCTCCACCTTAGTAACATGGCATTTGACTGACTGGCTCCCTGTAGCCGTAGATCTCCCTCAGACACCTCCTGCCTTGTACTGCAAATACTTAGCACCAGGGCCTCTCTATCATGGTAAGGTTTCATCATGTTAAAATGGTATAACTTGTACCCCTGCCTCCTGCCTAGCAGTTCTAGCATGTAGTTAACATCACAGACCTTCCTTAACATCTTGAAGGGTCCCTCCCAAGCTGCCTGCAACTTGTTGTTTCTGACAGGAATGAGAATCATAACCTACTGCCCTACAGCATACTCTCTAGCTCTAGCATTCCTGTCATACCAAACTGTTAGGCTTCTGCCAGGTTCTCCTGGACCAAGCCCATAAGTTCACCGCGCCTTGTCCTGAGGTCTAGGACATATGCCACAACAGACTCCTTGTGGGATTCACACTCACCCTCCTACTCCTCAAGAATCAAATCTAGAGATCCGCTCACCCTATGCTCATACAGCAACTCAAAGGGTGAAAAACTTGTGGATTCCTGGGGAACCTCTTTGTAAGCAAACAACAAATGGGGGAAATATTTGTCCCACTCCCTGATGAACTGGTCTGCAAATGCCCATAGCATCGCCTTGAGTGTAGAGTTTAACCTCTCAACAAGATCATTAGTCTGGGAATGATAGGGGGTGGTCTGTAGGTGCTTCACCCCACAGTACTTCCGCAGACAAGCCAACAGGTCTGACATGAAATTGGCACCTTTGTCAGTCATTATTTCTTTTGGAAAACCTACCCTGCTTAAAATCTCTAACAAAGCATTTGCCACCTTTTCTGACTCAAGGAGGACAATGCCACTACCTCAAGGTATCTGGTAGCATAATCTACTACCACTGGGATATATTTCTTCCCTGTGGAACTTGGGGTACTCAGAGGCCCCACAATATCCATAGTTACCCTCTGAAATTGCTCCTCAATCACATTCAAAGGCATCAAAAGAGCTTTCACCTTGGCTCCTGCCTTGCCTACCTTTTGGCACTGCTTACTGGTCCTGCAGTACCCTGTTACATCTCTAGAAATCCCAGGCCAATAAAAGTTCTGCATAATACGTCTCTTTGTAAGTTTTATGCCCATATGACCTGCAAAGTGAATGTCATGGGCTATGGCTAGAAGTGCCAGATGGTAGAGTCTGAGCACTACCAACTGCTGTATTCTCTCACCCTTTAGCCTTCCCTCAGGGGTCATCTCTCTCTATACAATAACCCTTTGTCCCAGTATACAAATTTCCCTTTCCCTTGACAATCAGGTGCCATTATTAGCTACCTCCCTCAGGCCTTGTAATGTAGGGTCTGAGAGCTGCGCCTCTCTCAACTCTCTCTTCGTAATCCTTCCCAGCTCCCCTTCTACAGGATGTCTGGCATCCTCTGACAGTGGTGCCTCATTGTCAGCCTGGGTACTACTACTCACCACTGCCTTTGAAGTCACTCTGTCCAAGGGAACATCAGTACCCACAAGCAGCTGTGGCTCACCTTCAGTCTCACTGCTACTGGGTAGCTCCCTACCTGAAGTAACCACCTTACCAATCCTGGCTGCAAGTGTCTGGTCTGTCTGGGTCTTCCCCAGGTTACCAGACCCACATGCTTGTCTCCAAGCCTGACTGCATGGAATGGCATGCACACAAGGTACTGCATTATCAAAATCATTCCCTATCAGGACATCTGCAGGGATATCCTCAAACACACCTACTTGCTTCCTTTTCTACCCTCCCAGTCAATGTGAACCCTAGCAAAAGGTATTTGGAATGGAGTCCTTTCTAAAGTGTGACTGGAGTAGAATGCCCTAGCAAGTAGTACTCCTCTTTAACCATTGCAGGCTTCACAATGGTTAGGTCAGAGGCTGTGTCTCGCTTAGCAGTGGACCCTTTCCCATCCACTAAGATAGGATATAACCTCTTGTGGTAGTTTGGTACCCTTGTTGTTTCGAGACAACTTACTGCTGGCATTTTGTCATTCCCACTTACTGCCTCTCCCACCTTTTGTTCCCCATCTTTCCTCCATGGATATCTGTATGCTACATGGCCCCACTGGTTGCATTCAAAACATTTAACCCTTGGTCCTGGACATGTACTTAGATTACTGGCTTCCCCTGCTGCTGTCAGACTCTGTTGAGACAGTCTGGGATGACCACCATGGGTTCCTTTATACCCATGAGGAGCACTGGGTGTCCCTTTCCTGTGCAGTGATGGCCTGCTTGCTAAGTATAGGTCTCCCTTATTCCCAAACTCATCTGCAGTATTGCATTATCTATCAGCTAACCAGATTCTCATGTCCTCAGACAAAATGCTAAGGGCTTGTTCCCTCACCAAAAGGTCTGCCAGCCCTTCAAAAGTGGTAACCTGACATCCACTCACCCACCTATGAAAATAAGTGCTTAGTTCAGCAATATATTCACACACACTTTCATCTGCATTGCATCTATGCTCATAAATGTTTTTTCTATAAATGTCAGCTGTTAACTTAAAACATTCTAAAAGACAGTTCTTCACAGTATTGTAATTTAAGCAATCAGTATCAGACAATTTAGAAATAGCAGTTACAGTTTTACCATGGAGTAAGGGGGTCAGAAACTGCACCCAGAGCCCTTGGTCAACATTATACAGTCTACATACCCTTTCAAACATATGAATGAAACTATCAAAATTATCACCCTCTGAAAATTGTGGAAGAAATTTACTGACCTTTGATGCTTCTGGGGTTCAGTTACTCCCTTCCCCATTATCTCCATGACCCTGGCGAAGAGTCAGCATCTTCTTTTCATGTCGCCTCTGCCTCTCAATCTCCTCAGCTTCCAGACATTGTAGTTTCTCTGCTGCTTCTATTTCCAAATGCTTGGCCTCCAATTCAAGTCTCTTTAATGTCCAGACAAATTTTAAGTCCTCTGTGAATAGGTTGAACTGTCCATTTTCTGAGAATGGTACATCTCCAAGGCCAGCCTGGTTGTCCTCTTGATTGCTGGTCTTTGATGCAGCTGTGCCCAAGCCTACAATCATTTCTACCTTAGTCCGGTTGGCATCCACCAGTCCTTTAGCCTGGCACATCTCAGCCAACTGGTTCCTTGTCATTTTGCCATACTCCTTTGCTGACATGCTTGTCTGCTCTCCCTGACTAACTAAGCTAAGAAAAAAAAAAATAAAACAATTGTGATATGAAACTCTGAATGTTCACTGTGTGGTTGATTGAGAGTACATACACCTCCAGTGACCACTGTTCACAGGCTACAGGAACTCAATATCCACACCACTACAAGCCAATTAATGTGATGTGGCTATCCCACCACTGCCAACCAATTAATATGTGATTCCCCTGCACTGGCCCAATAATCAAGGAGCCTCAATCCTCACCACTGGCAACAATGGGGAACATACACAGTGGGAGGATGACAAGTGCACACACAGTAAAGTGCAATTACCCTTAAGAGCACGCAGAGATCAGTAAATCTGGGGCTGGTTTCTCTCTCTTTCTCCAGATCCCCAATAACATTCCCCACTGACACAGCTATAGGGTTGAGATCTCACCTGAGTGGCCATACCAAGAACCCCAGTACCATCTCTGTCCAACCAGTGCTTTGTGCCCTTGTCCAAGTAGCTGACACACACACTTTTTGAGATTTGATTTGTATACAAACACACACACTCCTGGGGAAGGCTGGCACAGGTTTATTAGTTATGCCCCTTTCTGCCCAGACTATAAAGTAGTTCCAACTGCCACCAGCCAACTCTTATCAGCTACTTTAAGGCCCTTAAGCAAAGGTGTCCAATCTTACTGTGCAATATTACTATTAATCCAAATGGTAGTCTGACCAAGAGCAAGGCTATTTAGGAATGGGCTGTACAGTATCACCAAATAGATATGCAAGTATGCTAAGAGCTTAAATATCTCTAAACAGACCAGCCACAATTAAAAGGTTTAAATACGTTTTATAATAAATAATAAAAGAACACGACAACACTCAGTAAGTAATCAGTTACATCAGAGTTCAAAATCACAGGAAAAAACAATATTATAGGACAGTCTCAAATAAATAAAGAAAATGTCTAAGCTATACTTTACTATATTCCTATCGGAATCTAAAAGAGTTACTATGCCCTAAAAACTTACTTACTACAAGGAAAGTGCAGAAGATGAGTGGATGTTTCCTGGTCAAAAACAAAATACAAAATGCACAGTCTCTCTCTGAGAGAGTTCTTAAACTAATATCAAATATTACTGCTGGTTAGTTTGAATGACGTCATCATTTGTCACCTGACTTTAGTTCCCAAGCTAAACCCCCATTGTCAGGACTAACAGAATTTAGCATCTCCCTTTGAAAAATACATATCACTCAGATCTTTGCAGATCCTGGAAGTCATGAAACAATAAAACACTTCTATATCTCAAACCTAGTAATTATTTCTCTTTCAAGACAATACAAAAAACTTATAGCTCTAGACATTGTGTCTGCTACTGCACTGAAAATGAGAGATAACATCTTCTGTTAATGGCCCAGCAATTATAAAAAAAATATATTTAATTTCAACTATTTTCTCTGAAATTTTTCAAGATAACTTTCTATGTTCTAGATCCCACTGTTAAAACCTATACATTTACACAATTACAATAGTGTATACACATTTCTGTTCTCTTCCAGCAAGGCATGCTGTGGTTATATCCTTTAAGCTCAGTACGTTGCACACACTTCTGTGGTAGCAGTTTGATGCATACATAACATACAGTTCTAATATAGTGATAACACAAGCAATTACATTATGCTGATATTCACAAATGGCATATAACTATTTACAAAATTCCAGATAGCTGGGCTGGCAGTATCTCTTTCTGTTACATTTCTATATAAATCATATTAATATTCACAAATGACATAGAATCATTTACAAAATTCCAGATAGCTGGTCTGGCAGTGTGACAGAGACCATTTTAATGAGAAAGATCTGATTAAAGACCAGTGTTATATCATTTAATGGTAGGTATTTCTATTTTTTCTAATTACATAATTTTAAGGTATATGAGTATGCTTCTTTATAAAATTTTGTGATGTTGCAACTATGTTATAGTGTTATTGTTTTGGTATACATATGGGGTGCCTATTAGTTTAAGTTGTTAGATGGTCACTAAGTATGTCTGAGAGAGTGTCAGTGGATGTAATTTTACTAGGAGCAGATTCTGGAATTCAGTCTATTACGGATGAGTTATTGTGTAATTTATTTATTTATGTTATTTATTTTACATTTGTTTACTGGGAAGTCTGACTGGGCACCCTTGCCCGTTTTCAGCAGATGCCCGGTGAGAAAAACTCCATACAATATGACAATACATGTGACATACAAAATAGAAAAGGTCAGTCAAAAGAAGAAAAAAAGATATACAACAATTTAGAAAGAAGTCAACAATTTTGTCAAGGATTCCCATATTCAGAACATTGTTATACATAACAGCATTGTTAAGCTGAGAGACTTAATACATAATACTATAAACATTGTTATAGTTTACATAGCTAGAAATTATATGGGTTTTGAAGTTATAGGAAGCCCTTATAATAGATATATAGTGGATTAATTGGGCTAGAGTGGTCTTATAGGAGTTATCTTGTGTCAGCACATGTACATATCAAAAACTTGGTGAGATAGGATTTTAACTGTTTTTTGAAACTGACTTTGTTTGTCTGTGTCCTAACTTCAAGTGGGATGGAATTCCATATTTTTGCGATAATACAAGAGTTTAGGAAATCACTGGAGTTATATCTATGTTTGGATACTTCTACCAGTCCTTTATTGGTAGACCTTAGCTGATGGCTGTTGGTGTAATGGCTGATTAGGCCATATAGAGCTGGGGTTTTGTTAGGGTAATAAAGAATTTGGTGAGCTAAGGTGAGATGATTTAGGGTAAGTAAGTTAGGAAATTCCACCCAGGACAGTTTGTGAAGGGCTAGACAATGGTGAGATCTGTTGGAAGAGTTAGTAGCAAATTTAGCTATCTTATTATAACACATGGATAGTTTGTTTAGATTGCCTTTATTTAAGTTAACTAGGATGGGAGAGGCATAAAGTAATGTGGAGAGTAAGTGGGTTCTTGCTACGGTGGTTTTACTATTGGAGGTTAGATAGTTTGTGCATCTGTAGTGTGTGTCTAGTTTTTTGTGCACTTTAGATATAAGTTGAGCTATGTGTTTGTCGAATTTCATATTTTGGTCGATGATAACACCCAATAGCTTGGTATATTCAACTGGTGTGATATGGGTGTTGTCAGAGGTGATAATTGTGAAAGGGGGGATGGGGGTCTATAACTCTGAAGGGATAAAAAAGCATAATCTGTTTTTTGGGATTGAGTATTAATTGGGAGTCATCTAATCAGGTTTCAACTGCAATAAAGGAATCTTGGGTTATTTTCTGTAGAAGTTGGAGAGAAGGGGCAGAGCAGATTAGGGTAGAGTCATCTGCATATTGAACTAGGCTTGCATGAAGGGTGGCTTTATGGAGGTTCTTTGTAAATATTGTAAAGAGCAAAGGACTGAGTATAGATCCTTGAGGCACACCTAAGGTGACTGGTAGGAGAGGGGATAGACTGTCCTGCCACTTAACAGCCTGTTGTTGGTTAGTAAGATAGTCTTTGAACCATAGGAATGCAGAGTTTTTTAGTTTAAGTTCTGAGAGAAAAGTCAGTAGTTTGCTATGGGAGACAGTATCAAATGCTTTGGAAAGGTCTAAAAAGACAGTTGATATTAGATCCCTGAATTTAATTGTTGATTATCATGATTGGTGAAACTGATAAGGGCAGTAGTGGGGGTGTGGCCAAGCCAAAAACCATGTTGAGGTTTGGCTAGGAGATTGTTAGAGAGAAGGAATTTTAATATTTGAGAATGTATGCATTTCTCTAGGATTTTTGAGAGTAACAATAGTATGGCTATTGGGCGGTAGTTAGATAACTCAGTTGTGTTTCCACCCTTGTGTAGAGGTATTATATGTGAGATTTTCCAGAGGTTTGGGACTCTTTGCTTGGAGATTGACCTATTTTGATTATAGAAATAAGGTATGAGATAGCTTTGGCCGCAATATGGAGATATTCTGCTGGGAGCTTATCAGCAGCCAAAGTCTTCTTCTTCTTCTTTCTGCTTTTTCCTGGTTAGGGGTCACCACAGCAGATCACCTGTCCCCTCATGATTGGCAGTGGGGTTTCACGGTTTTGAGTTGCCATTCCTGGCACCCAGCCTTCCACAGAAGGGACATACATGCACGCACTCACACCTAGGACCAATTTAGAGTGTCCAATCCACTTACAGCATGTCTTTGGGATGTGGGAGGAAACTGAAGCACCTGGAGGAAACCCACACGACCACAGGAAGGACATACAGACTCCACACAGAAGGCACCCAAACCAAGGATCAAACTAGAGAACCTCTTGCTGTGAGGCGGCAACACTAACAGCTGCACCACTGAGGCCGCCCTATCAGCAGCCAAAGTAGTGGGTCTTAATTTGGACAGGTATTTGTTTATTGTACTTGTCTGGAGTGGTTGGAAGGAGAAATAGTTTTGGTTGGAAGGGAAGTTTGATAATTGTGGGAAGGTTGTAGGTGGAGAATATATTGATAGTTTTAAAATGGAGTTGGTAAAATATTCATTGAATTGTGTTGCAGGGTTACTTATAGATGTGTCAATGTTTGGAGTTGGGGTACAATTTTTTGCCTGGCTGGAGAATATTATTCATGGTAGCCCAGAATTTTTGAGGGTTAGCTATGTGCTTTGCTTATATATTGAAGTAATATGTTTTTTTTTAATCTGTTCTTATTTGTTTTTTTTTTTTGTTTTGTTTTTTGTTTTGCTTTATTTCTTAATTCAAGAAATTGTTTCCTGTTAGTAATAGTTTTGTTGTCACACCAGGTGTCCCATGCTTTATCCCTTTGTTTTAGTAGGAGTCGTGTACTTTTGGTGAGCTAGGAGGCAGATTTGGGCTTTGTTTGAATTATTCTTGGGGGGGGGCAAGTTTGTTAATTATGTTCAGAAATGTGGAGTTAAAATAGTCTACAGCCTTGTCATGAGGGAGATTAAGTAGGGGGGACCAGTTGCAGTGGTTTAGTACTATTATTAGGTTTTCTGCTCGAAAGGTTTTTGTATAGCATATTTGTTTTAGGGGGCTATTTTTAGTTGGTTTGATTTGTTGTCTTAGCAGAAAAGTAGGGAGGTGGTCACTTAGGATGTCAGGCAATGTGCCAAAGTGTTGTGTTGTGGATGGGTGATTAGTGAGGAGCCAATTTAAAATGGATTCCTTTTTGGTGGCTTCGTCAGTCCTAGTAGGGGTTTGGATGATCTGAGTGAAACTGTGTAGGTTAATGTGGGTAGTGGGGAGAGGTGTATTTATTAAAGTCCAATCTATGTTGAAATCTCCTAACAAAAGTGTTTCATGGGGAAGAGATTCTGATGCCCAGTGAGTTATGGATTCTAGCATATTCATATTGTCCCCAGGAGGGATGTATGAGCCTTGTATGTTTAGTTGTTTTTGCGGGTTAATTTTTACCTTTGTGAATAGGGTTTCAGTGTTGCTGAAGGTAGGGATATTTATGTTAAAAAGGTCAACTGTAAGGTTTTGCTTGAAAAGTAGGTATGCAGTCTTTTCTAAGTAGGTTGTATCCTGTTGGGAGTATTTCACTGTCTTTGTTATGTAGCTTAAGCCATGTTTCAGTAAGGAGAACAATATCTGGGAATAAAAGGATAGGGTTGGGTGCAGATCATCGGTTTTGTTAAGCATACTTCTAATGTTGATGTTGAGAATTAAGAGGTCAGCTGGTTGTCTAAGAGGAGTTAGGTTAAGTTTGTCCTTATTAACGTTGCTTACAGGGTTAACTGAGGGACCAGGATTTGGATGTATTTCTCCACTAAGTATCAGTTGTGAAGCAATATTCACAATAGAAGGGAGATATTTGGAGATAGATAGGTTATACTGTATGGGGATGTGGCCTTTCAAAGAGTTATGTGGAATTCTGAATGTAATACCTAGTTGGGGCTAGTGATAAACTACATGAATCCATTTAAGTTTACTGAGTGTTAAAATTTGGTCACAGTGATTGAGCACCAGTCTGTGTTAAAGTCACATAAATTAATTGTTTCCTGGGGGATGGTAAAACCTTCCAGAAAAATAATTTATAGCTCACATTTAGTAATGTTATAGATATATAAAAATTACATATAGAGGGATCAGTAGTCATTTAAAACTGTTGCTTGTGACACCCGTCCCCTGGCTCACCAATCAAGGAGCCTCAATCCTCAACACTAACACTAGAGAGGGTCTCATATGAGAGGAAAGGATAACAAATACACACAGTAAAGTGCAATTTCCCTTAAGAGCCCACAGAGATCACAGTCAGTCCAAGGCTGGTCATTCCCTTGCTCCCCAAGTCCCCAATAAGACTCCCCACTGGCACAGCTATAGAATCCAGATCTCAGCCAGCTGGGCAAGCTAAAGTCTCCAGCACCCTCTCTGTCCAACCAGTGCTTCGTGTCCCTGCCCAAGTAGCTGATACACACACACACTTTGAGAGAAGAGTTTATACAACCACACAGACATTTCTGGGGAAGGCTGGCACAGGTTCTCCAGCTGTGCCCCTTTTACCCAGACTATACAATAGAAATCACTGCCACCACACAGCTAATAATTATCAGCTATTCAAAGGCCCTTAAAAGGGTGTCCAATTATTACTGTGAAATATTATTATCCAATTGGTAGTATAGCCCATGGCTAAAGCTATTAGAGTGGCTTTGTACAATTTTACCAAAGGCACGCAAGTACTCTTAAGAGCTTAAATTATCTCTACACAAGCCAGCCACAGTTAAAAGGTTTTAAAATATTTAATAATAAATAATTAAAACCACAAGACAATACTTTTTACTACATACACAGACAGTGCTAGTCAAGAGTTCAGAGATCACACAGAAATACTTAAAATAAATCAGTAGTACAGTTCTGACATCTCAGAAAAAAACTTAGTCTAATCTTTCTAACTTCTAGCTATCTACTTAAAACACACTTCTAAAATAACTTACTTGCATAGAGCATAAGGCAGTGCTGAGTTGGATGTTCAAGACAAAAATGCTTAATGCCTTCTGGTTCTCTCTGTTTAAATTGAAACTGCAGTTCTGATAAAACATTACATCATTTCACACTTTCCTGGTGTTCCCAGGCTGACAGAAACTGCATTTACATTCTTTTACACTTAGAGCAATAAAAGACATTCCACATGTAAATTCTGGTCATTAACTTTAGCCTTAAAACAATAGTCAGGAAGCCTTCATCTAGCCCGGCCAGAGCTGACTTTAGATCAAAGGGTCACAACATGCTTTTACTGGGTCAGTAGAGAGTACTGTTGCCACATTTTTGTAACAGCATTTTTTCATCTAAGACAGCAAGCCTGTGATTCACATTCATCTTTACAAATGATAGAATTATGTATAAAATTCTAGCTGGCAAGGCTGGCAGCCTTCACCCTTCTCTACCAGTCTTCACACTGCTACAGATGTAGATGTCTATAATGCTGGAAAATCCTCACCTTCCAATATTTTGAATGTTAAATTCAGTATCACAGTTATGTTTTGTTTTAGTTACTATGTAATTGAGCAGGGAGGACATCTGGGCCTATCATATCTTAGGATTTCATGGCCTTATATCTAATATTAGTTTAGTGATAGTGTCAGTTTTTTTTATATTCTTTCAAAGTTTCTGGTCAATGTGCATTAGGTTTAATTCATAAAGATTTTTTTCAAAACTCCCCAAATTATACTAGCATATTGCTCAGGGAATTAATGATAAAATGCAATTGTTGTTATGTACTTTATTAATATGATATTTTAGAATCTATATTTATATCATTTAACTAACCTGCTATAAGCTTGGGGATCATAGCATAATGTGTTAACCTTAATTAGTATATTATGAATGCAATTTAACATTACTAATAAGTTGTATTTTATTCATCTCGTTAGCACTCTCACAAAATCGGCATATGTTATGCCCCCTACATTTACCCTAACTGAAACAAATAACTAAAAATTTTACAAATGCTTTGGTTTCTTTATTCTGTTTCTTTTACTGTACAATATTCCATGACTTCAGTTTAACATGCATGAGTGGTTTAAAAGAATCCCAAATAATTTATACAAGTTGTGGTGAGTGACAAACCTCATTAAATTCCTTTACATGAATATCAAATGTCTACTTGTAGGCTTTAAGCGTGAAAATATATGAAAAACATCAAAACATTTTTAGATATTGTGTCGAATTCAACAATTCACTGCACCATATGAGGCTCTGACAAAGCAGTCAGCAGAACTTCAAACCTATTTAAATAAGTAATTTATGTGGAAGATATAGACATCTTATCTGTTCTCTTTTGACTATTATGTACTTTGAAGTAAGAATTTAAAAACATATTACTCAGAATGACTTGGTTACTTGATTTGTTTATTAGCTTACTAAATATAAAAACAACCACTCTGTAGCCAAATTCCTACAACCCGGATAGAAACTTTTTTATTCAAACCTTTAAAATGTCCAACTATACAAATATCCAATACAATCCAAATAGGTCAAGTGCTTTCATTATCAGACTTCATCAGAACATTTTACCATTCCTTTCTTACAGTTTTATACAAGAAGCTGTCTCCATTAATCAACAATAATTAGTTCTTAAAGTGAAAGTACCTAGGTATAATAACATTGAAACAATAAAATGTACCTTAAAAAAGAGAAAATATGTGCAAATGTAACTTTTCTTAAAAGGAAGTAAAAATTGAAGAAAGAATTATAAAATATGTATAAGTAAAAGCTTTTAAAGTTTAGATGCCCTAAACTTTAGTTCAGGTTTAATACTTATGTGTTCATTAATACCTGGGGCTTCAGTAGCATTTAATTTAAATTGCCACCTTGCCTCTGCCCTAAGCAATTTATTGGTCCAATCCCCACCCCTAATATTCTTACTAACCACTTCAAGGATACCGAATTGAAAAGAATGTGATGGGTTCATACAAATATGCTTAAAAAGTGCATTGTTCTCATCCTTTTTTGTAATGCTATAACAGTGTTCATAAATCCTTCTGTTCATTCTCCTTTCTGTCTTCCCCACATAAAAATATCCACAGTCTTTACATATGGCAAGGTAAACCAAACCTGTTGTTGTACATGAACCTGTAGAGAAAAAAAACTCAATTTGAAAAGGTCCCAATTTTACCTTGGGGGTATCATTAATGTACCTACAGTAGTCACAGGCCCCACACTTAGTTGTCCCTTTCATATTTCTTTTATTGATCGGATGTGGATTTTCCAATAAATGTTTTAGATTACTGTTAATCTTATAAGTGAAAAAAGGTTCACTACCAATAACCGTCAATAAATCTTTGTTCCCTTTAAACATGGTCCAGTTGTTTTTAATAATGTTTTTAACTCTGGCAGAAGTTTTACCATGAGTTAACACCATTGCCTGTGAAAAATCTTTTCCACCCTCCTGGACTTGGTCTACTGTTACTTCTGTAACCCCAAGTAATGGTTTAAATCTAGAACCCCATTCATTGGTGACATGGTCCCTAATTTGAGAAACAAATTCAATAGGGTATCCCCTAGCTGTAAACATGTCCAATAGTTGTTGGGTTTCAATTTCTACCAACCGAAAATTAGAACACATTCTAACAACCCTAACCATTTGGCCCTTGACAATATTTCTCTGTATAAATAAAGGGTGACTACTTGTAAATTCTAAGTAGTCGTTAGAAAAAGTGGACTTCCTATATACACAGGATTGAAAACTGTTAGTATTTGAATCTTTAATCAGGTTCACATCTAAATAATTAATCTGCTTGTCACCACTAATACCTGTAAATTTAAAGTAATCACAAATCCCATTGAGATATTCCAGACATTTTTCATGTATCCCCCCTTTTTTCCTTAATATAAATAGGTCATCTAAAAACCTCAAGTAAAGAAACCAAGACTCCTTAAAAGGTGTTTCTAGTAAAAAGGTGGTCTCCCAACGCTACATCACAAGGTTGGCAAAAATGGGCGCACAACTATTGTCCATTGCCACACCTTTTACTTGTCTGTAAAATTCTCCACCAAAACTAAAAAAGTTATTTTTCAAAATTAACTCCATAAGTTCCATTACAAAATTAATCATAACGTTACTCAAACTGGTTTTTGCCACCAGAACTTCCTGGAATAATTCTAAACCCTCATTGTGTGGTATAGAGGTAAATAAATCTACCACATCAACTGTGGAGAAACACACATCGCTGTTATAGTAGTCGTTTTTGACCCTCCTTAAAAAATCCAAGGAATCAGTTAAAATGTGGTCAATAGGGGTCAAAGCTTTTCTGACCATTCGGTCAACAAATACTCCCAATGGGTATGTGATACTATTATGACCTGAAATAATAAGTCTGTAAGGGGTGTTGGATAAATCTTTATCTGTCTTCGGAATCCCAAAGGCTATTGGAATGGTAGGAAACTCAATATTCAAAAAGTTAAAAACTTCTTCATTAATAGCCCCCTGGTACAATGAGTCTTCTAACATTAGTTTAATTTTCCTATGAGAAATATTAATCTCATTCCTTGAGACACATTCATATTTGGTTTCATCATTTAACATACAGGTAATCTTGTTATAATCTTCAGAATTTACTATAACCATACCCCCACCTTTGTCCGGCTTCATGAACCTTAAATTAACTTCACCCCTTAGTTTATCTAACAAAACCTTCTCAGTCTTGGAAAGGTTGAAAGTCTTAAGCCTATGTTCATTTAACACCCAGTAAATTTCCTGTGAACAAACATTTTCAAAAGAACTTAAAATAGGAAGCAGGGGTGGGTTATAACAGCTTTTCTTCCTAATATTTGTTTTCCCTTTATAGGATATCTCTGTTTTGTCCTTATTCAAAAACTTTAGGTTCAATTTCCTTACAAAAATTTTTAGTTCAGTTAAGGTATTACTCACATCTTCCTTAACTGAAGGTACAAATTTCATACCTTTCATTAATAAGTGGAATAAATCCTTACAAATCTCTACCCCTGCATAATTGTAAATATTAAATCCTCTGTAAGAAAAAACTAAGCCGTCACTGTGGATGGTAATACTCTCATAATTAGGATCTCTAGGCTCACTATGAACTACTCGTAACTGTTCTTCCTCCGGGTGGGTTGGTTCCTGTAATTGTACCTCATCCCTCCTTCCCCCCTGGGCCCTAAAAAATATTATTGTCAGGCCTAAAATGGTTTCTGTTTTGTAGTCTTTCAGATTTCCTGAGTGGGGGATATTCAGAATCAAAGGAATTTTCATTACCAGTCTTTCTATTGTTGGTACCACTTTTGTTAGAAGTTAGTACTTGGTTCTGAAAATGACTACTACCCCCAAAACCCTCTGTGTAAGCTTTAGGAAGTGGGTATGCCATATCATGCTTGTATTCATGTTCATCCCTTAATCATTTCTTCTTCTTCCTTTCTATATTCACACCAACTTCATTCTCAACTTTGTCAAAAATTGCATTATACCTAAAGGAATATTTGTTGAAATTTACATCATTCAAAATCAGATTATTGTGTTCATCTATCTCTTTTAACAATTCATTAATTCTTTTGTTGTTAACTTTCAAAATAAAGTCCATAAGTTCGATGCCATGTCTATCGAACATCCGGAGCAGTTCATCACATTCAGTTTCACCTTTTTTAATGCCATTTGGAAACCTAAATACCCGAAGACCTTTCGGTACTCTTCCCTTAGAAATACATTCTTTTAAATAGGCATTGTCACATTGCAGCCCTCGCACTTTGTGTAGTTTAAGTTCTAAAGTCACTAACCTTGTATCAGTATTGTCCATTTCATTGTTGGAATTATTCGCAAAAATACCATAATCCTTCTTAGACCAGTCCCTCAGGCGGTCGTGAATAAAATTAGTTCCTTGACTTGTCTTCATCACCATCGGGTCAGGATCAACCGGTGATTGCAAACAGTTTTGAAAACTACAGGAACCCTGGTGACTTGCGTTACGAGAAACCAGAAGTACAGTCTCTCTTAGGTTCCCCTGTTGGATTCTGTTTCTACCCTCCATGCCAGAACAAAGAGGGTTTTGAATTTTAAACACCGCTTCCTGGAGTTCGGAAACTTTGTTAGTGAGATTAACAATAAGTTGAAACAAGTTTTCACTGTTACCCTCCATCTGCTGTCCGCAAGGAAAGGGTAAAGAGTCCAGCTCCTCCTCAAAAACTGGAGAAAGATCATTTTCTTCCATAACCAGCGCCAGGTCTAGGAGGCTACAACACACCCAAAGTAACCACCAAGAACAAAAACAGGGTGCAAGAGTGGAAAACACCACTAATAAATATAAAAACAACCACTCTGTAGCCAAATTCCTACAACCCGGATAGAAACTTTTTTATTCAAACCTTTAAAATGTCCAAGTATACAAATATCCAATACAATCCAAATAGGTCAAGCGCTTTCGTCATCAGGCTTCATCAGAACATTTTACCATTCCTTTCTTACAGTTTTATACAAGAAGCTGTCTCCATTAATCAACAATAATTAGTTCTTAAAGTGAAAGTACCTAGGTATAATAACATTCAAACAATAAAATGTACCTTAAAAAGAGAAAATATGTGCAAATGTAACTTTTCTTAAAAGGAAGTAAAAAATTGAAGAAAGAATTATAAAATATTTATAAGTAAAAGCTTTTAAAGTTTAGATGACCTAAAAGAATGTATTTCTAATGAAAGGTATGAAATTTGTACCTTTAGTTAAGGATTTACTGGGTGGGTGTTAAATGAACATAGGCTTAAGACTTTCAACCTTTCCAAGAGAAGGTTTTTTAAGATATAAACTAACTAGAAGTTAATTTTTAAGTTCATGAAGCCACTGACAAGGTGGGTAATATGGTTATAGTAAATCTGAAGATTATAACAACAAAGATTACCTGTATGTTAAATGATGAAACCAAATATGAATGTTAGGAAAATTAAACTTATGTTAGTTCATTAATACCTGGGGCTATCAATGAAGAATTTAACTTTTGAATATTGAGTTTCCTACCATTGCCTTTGGGATAAGACAGATAAAGATTTATCCAACACCCCACAGACTTATTATTTCACCACTAACTGATTCCTTGGATATTTTAAGGAGGGTCAAAACGACTACTATGGCGTGTATTTCTCCACAGTCAGTTGTGATGTGGGATTTTACCTCTATCTACCACACAATGAGGGTTTAGAATTATTCCAGAAGAGTTCTGGTGGCAAAAACCAATTTGAGTAATGTTATGATTAATTTTATAATGGAACTTATGGAGTTAATTTTGAAAATAACTTTTAGTTTTGGTGGAGAATTTTACAGACAAGTAAAAGGTGCATTGTAGTTGTGCACCCATTTTTGCCAACTTGTCATGTACCATTGGGAGAGAAACTAGAAACACCTTTTAAGGAGTCTTGGTTTCTTTTACTTTGAGGTTTTTAGTAAAGATTCAAATACTAACAGTTTTCATAAATCCTTCTGTTCTAGAAGTCTCCTTTTGTCTTCCGACCACTTAAAATTTCCACAGTCACCCTTTATTTGTAAAGCATATTGTCAAGGGCCAAATGGTTGTTGTTTGGTAGAAATTGAAACCATTGAATTTGTTAATGTGTTAACTCATGGTGGAAACTTCTGCAGAGTCAAAAAACAGTATTAAAAACAACTGACCATGTGAAATATGAAAGGGCAATTAACTTGGGGTATCATTAATGTACCTACAGTAGTCACAGGCCCCACACTTAGTTGAGACCTTTCATATTTTTTTTATTGATGGATGTTGTGGATATTTTATGGGGAAGACGGAAAGGAGACTGAATAAATGTTTATGATGTTATATATTACAAAAAGGATAGAATGTTATTTTTAAGCATATTAGTATGAGCCCATCACATTCTTTTCAATTTGGTATCCTTGAAGTAGTTAGTAAGAATATTAGGGGTGGGGATTGGACCAACAAATTGCTTAGGGCAGAGGCGAGGTGGCAATTTAAATTAAAAATTACTGAAGCCCCAGGTATTAATGAACACATAAGTATTAAACCTGAACTAAAGTTTAGGGCATCTAAACATTAAAAGCTTTTACTTATAAATATTTTATAATTCTTTCTTCAATTTTTTACTTCCTTTTAAGAAAAGTTACATTTGCAGATATTTTCTCTTTTTTAAGGTACATTTTATTGTTTGAATGTTATTATACCTAGGTACTTTCACTTTAAGAACTAATTATTGTTGATTAATGGAGACAGCTTCTTGTATAAAACTGTAAGAAAGGAATGGTAAAATGTTCTGATGAAGTCTGATGATGAAAGCGCTTGACCTATTTGGATTGTATTGGGTATTTTTATACTTGGACATTTTAAAGGTTTGAATAAAAAGTGTTTCTATCCGGGTTGTAGGAATTTGGCTACAGAGTGGTTGTTTTTATATTTATTAGTGGCGTTTTCCACTCTTGCACCCTGTTTTTGTTCTTGGTGGTTACTGGTATCAATAATTGGGTGTGTACTACATTCCTAGACCTGGCGCTGGTTAGCAGATGGAGGGTAACAGTGAAAACTTGTTTCAACTTATTGTTAATCTCACTAACAAAGTTTCGAACTCCAAGCGGTGTTTAAAATTCAAACCCTCTTTGTTCTGGCATGGAGGTAGAAACAGAATCAACAATAATTAGTTCTTAAAGTGAAAGTACTTAGGTATTTCAAACAATAAGTGTACCAAGGTGCAAATGTAACTTTTCTTAAAAAAAATTGAAGAAAGAATTATAAAATGTTTGCTTTCAAAGTTGATCCTGACCCGATGGCGACGAAGACAACAAGTCAAGGAACTAATTTTATTCACGACCGCCTGAGGGACTGGTCTAAGAAGGATTATGGTATTTTTGCGAATAATTCCAACAATGAAACGGACAATACTGATACAAGGTTAGTGACTTTAGAACTTAAACTACACAAAGTGTGAGGGCTGCAATGTGACAATGCCTATTTAAAAGAATGTATTTCTAAGGGAAGAGTACTGAAAGGTCTTCGGGTATTTAGGTTTCCAAATGGCATTAAAAAAGGTGAAACGGAATGTGATGAACTGCTCCGGATGTTAGATAGACATGGCATCGAACTTATGGACTTTATTTTGAAAGTTAACAACAAAAGAATTAATGAATTGTTAAAAGAGATAGATGAACACAATAATCTGATTTTGAATGATGTAAATTTCAACAAATATTCCTTTAGGTATAATGCAATTTTTGACAAAGTTGAGAATGAAGTTGGTGTGAATATAGAAAGGAAGAAGAAGAAATTATTAAGGGATGAACATGAATACAAGCATGATATGGCATACCCACTTCCTAAAGCTTACACAGAGGGTTTTGGGGGTAGTAGTCATTTTCAGAACCAAGTACTAACTTCTAACAAAAGTGGTACCAACAATAGACAGACTGGTAATGAAAATTCCTTTGATTCTGAATACCCCCCACTCAGGAGATCTGAAAGACTACAAAACAAAAACCATTTTAGGCCTGACAATAATAATTTTTTAGGGCCCAGGGGGGAAGGAGGGATGAGGTACAATTATAGGAACCAACCCACCCAGAGGAAAAACAGTTCCAAGTAGTTCATAGTGAGCCTAGAGATCATAATTATGAGAGTATTACCATCCACAGTGACAACTTAGTTTTTTTCTTACAGAGGATTTAATATTTACAATTATGCAGGGGTAGAGATTTGTAAGGATTTATTCCACTTATTAATGAAAGGTATGAAATTTGTACCTTCAGTTAAGGAAGATGTGAGTAATACCTTAACTGAATTAAAAAATTTTGTAAGGAAATTGAACCTAAAGTTTTTGTATAAGGACAAAACAGAGATATCCTACAAAGGGAAAACAAATATTAGGAAGAAAAGCTGTTATAACCCACCCCTGCTTCCTGTTTTAAGTTCTTTTGAAAATGTTTGTTCACAGGAAATTTACTGGGTGTTAAATGAACATAGGCTTAAGACTTTCAACCTTTCCAAGACTGAGAAGGTTTTGTTAGATAAACTAAGGGGTGAAGTTAATTTAAGGTTCATGAAGCCGGACAAAGGTGGGGGTATGGTTATAGTAAATTCTGAAGATTATAACAACAAGATTACCTGTATGTTAAATGATGAAACCAAATATGAATGTGTCTCAAGGAATGAGATTAATATTTCTCATAGGAAAATTAAACTAATGTTAGAAGACTCATTGTACCAGGGGGCTATTAATGAAGAAGTTTTTAACTTTTTGAATATTGAGTTTCCTACCATTCCAATAGCCTTTGGGATTCCGAAGACAGATAAAGATTTATCCAACACCCCTTACAGACTTATTATTTCAGGTCATAATAGTATCACATACCCATTGGGAGTATTTGTTGACCGAATGGTCAGAAAAGCTTTGACCCCTATTGACCACATTTTAACTGATTCCTTGGATGTTTTAAGGAGGGTCAAAAATGACTACTACAACAGCGATGTGTGTTTCTCCACAGTTGATGTGGTAGATTTATTTACCTCTATACCACACAATGAGGGTTTAGAATTATTCCAGGAAGTTCTGGTGGCAAAAAACAATTTGAGTAATGTTATGATTAATTTTATAATGGAACTTATGGAGTTAATTTTGAAAAATAACTTTTTTAGTTTTGGTGGAGAATTTTACAGACAAGTAAAAGGTGTGGCAATGGGCAATAGTTGTGCACCCATTTTTGCCAACTTGTCATGTACCATTGGGAGACCACCTTTTTACTAGAAACACCTTTTAAGGAGTCTTGGTTTCTTTACTTGAGGTTTTTAGATGACCTATTTATATTATGGAAAAAAGGGGGGATACATGAAAAATGTCTGGAATATCTCAATGGGATTTGTGATTACTTTAAATTTACAGGTATTAGTGGTGACAAGCAGATTAATTATTTAGATGTGAACCTGATTAAAGATTCAAATACTAACAGTTTTCAATCCTGTGTATATAGGAAGTCCACTTTTTCTAACGACTACTTAGAATTTACAAGTAGTCACCCTTTATTTGTAAAGAGAAATATTGTCAAGGGCCAAATGGTTAGGGTTGTTAGAATGTGTTCTAATTTTCGGTTGGTAGAAATTGAAACCCAACGACTACTGGACATGTTTACAGCTAGGGGATACCCTATTGAATTTGTTTCTCAAATTAGGGACCAGGTCACCAGTGAATAGGGTTCTAGGTTTAAACCATTACTTGGGGTTACAGAAGTCACAGTAGACCAAGTCCAGGAGGGTGGAAAAGATTTTTCACAGGCAATGGTGTTAACTCATGGTGAAACTTCTGCCAGAGTTAAAAACATTATTAAAAACAACTGGACCATGTTTAAAGAGAACAAAGATTTATTGACGGTTATTGGTAGTGAACCTTTTTTCACTTATAAGATTAACAGTAATCTAAAACATTTATTGGAAAATCCACATCCGATCAATAAAAGAAATATGAAAGGGACAACTAAGTGTGGGGCCTGTGACTACTGTAGGTACATTAGTGATATCCCCAAGGTAAAATTGAGACCTTTTCAAATTGAGTTTTTTTTCGCTACAGGTGCATGTACAACAACAGGTTTGGTTTACCTTGCCATATGTAAAGACTGTGGATATTTTTATGTGGGGAAGATGGAAAGGAGGCTGAATAGAATGATTTATGAACACTGTTATATCATTACAAAAAAGGATGAGAACAATGCACTTTTTAAGCATATTAGTATGAACCCATCACATTCTTTTCAATTCAGTATCCTTGAAGTAGTTAGTAAGAATATTAGGGGTGAGGATTGGACCAACAAATTGCTTAGGGCAGAGGTAAGGTGGCAATTTAAATTAAATGCTACTGAAGCCCCAGGTATTAATGAACACATAAGTATTAAACCTGAACTAAAGTTTAGGGCATCTAAACTTTAAAAGCTTTTACTTATAAATATTTTATAATTCTTTCTTCAGTTTTTACTTCCTTTTAAGAAAAGTTACATTTGCACATATTTTCTCTTTTTTAAGGTACATGTTATTATACCTAGGTACTTTCACTTTAAGAACTAATTATTGTTGATTAATGGAGACAGCTTCTTGTATAAATCTGTAAGAAAGGAATGGTAAAATGTTCTGATGAAGCCTGATGACGAAAGCGCTTGACCTATTTGGATTGTATTGGATATTTTTATACTTGGACATTTTAAAGGTTGGAATAAAAAAGTTTCTATCCGGGTTCTAGGAATTTGGCTACAGAGTGGTTGTTTTTATATTTATTAGTGGCGTTTTCCACTCTTGCACCCTGTTTTTGTTCTTTATTAGATTACTAAGTATCAATAATTTGGTAATTGTACTACATTCATGACTATACCACTAGTAACACAGATCAAGGCCTCAAAAGTAATGCAATTGCCTTTGTGATGAGTTTAGCATATTATTCAACTACTTCAGTCCTTTTTAGAATCATCACTGGATGAAAATAAATGTTTGCAATAGTTACTGGCTAGAGGTATTATTTGAATAGCAGCTGAAATTGTGTTGTCTTAAGAAAATGATGCAATAATAAATTTTCTATGTAATAATATAATAACTCTACTTTCCCTAATAGATATGTATGATAAAGTTATCACAGCAGCATACCCTTTCTTTGTTTTCTGTGCTCCTTAGGTGAGAAATGTATTTCCTGCAGTTCAAACTTGCCAGGATTATTTCCCTTAATTAAATAAAATTGCCTAGAACTTTTTGTAAGGCTAGGGATACCATTTCTATTTAATAACAATGACCGTGATTCAGGGGAAAAAAATTCCTGTGCTAACATAAACTGTTGTGGCCAAAAATTGCACTTTACATGAATGTGGGAAATGTAATTCACACAAGTTTAGCTAAACTGAGGAAGACCTCATTCATTTTCTGCTAATTTGCATATCCATGAATTGGGTATAATTACTGCCAGTGCTATGCAAAACTTTTCATGAGTAATTAGGACTGGTGGTCATGCATCATCATAATGGCACAGGCACCCCTCAGTCTTCCACACACATATAGACTACATAGATACATAATCACTGACATCACCACAACACACAGACACTCACTGTATGTGACCCCTTCCCCCCAACTTGATTGTATGCACGGACACACTCACCCATTCACAGACACATACACATACATACACATACCCACACTAACACACGCACAGACACACACACACACACACACACACACACACACACACACACACACACACACACACACACACACACACACACACACACACACACACACACACACACACGCACACCCGCACGCACACACACACACACACACACACACACACACATACAAACATGCACACACATGGTTGATAAGGCATAACAGAATTTCAACCTAAGGTTGTTTTAGCTTATTAATGAGTTTTTGCTTCATTAACTTTCTCAAAGGGGGTGAAATTGCACTGAAATCATTAATGAATGCTGAGCAATGATTTGAGTTGCCTAACAAAGTTCTCATTAATTTTGCATTGTCTGATAGGAACATGTACTATAAAATCTTTGCCCAGCATGTAGTGACAGTCATTTTTTTTCTGGAAATAAGAACAAAAGGGATCCTAGTACAGACCTATCAACCCAGTGTTCTCTTTGTTCATTATTAGTCAGTGTTGTACTATATACTATTAATTATTAGTACCTCTCAATCATCTCAAATTTTACAGAATGTTACTGATTTTTCCTCTTACTATTGCCCTGTCCCTCATAAAATAAATCACTCAGGATTACAGTCAGTCAAAAAAGACAGATATTAAGAGTTTCATGCTTCTTACATCAGTACTATAAAACCAATCAGTAAAGGACAAAAAAAAATCAGTAAGCTATAAGGAACATGACTGCTACCTAAATCATTGTGTCACATGCATATTTATAAGTAATGGCCAAGGAAAATATATAGTTTACATAACAAAGTGTACTGGTCATACAGGAAATGTTTCACAAATTGGTGTATTCTGATAATCTGCACAGTCAGTCAGCTCTGCTGTAAACAAAGGTGAGGAGACACAGCAATATTTGCAACAGTGGAAGAATCAAGTGTAGAAGCTGCATCCAAAAACCAGGACAGGTCAGGTTAAAGGTAAACAGGAAACTTTGGGAATATGGCCTAAGAGGGTAAGTCTGCATTTTCTTAGATGTAATTGTGCTGGACAGCAAAGCAGCATTCTGGATGTTTCTGAATAATTTCAGTAAACTAACAGACTGGAAGACAGAATTAAATATGATACACTACAGGCTACTTGTGAAGATGAAGAAGACAGTATTTTGCTAAGGATAAGTATGGTAAGTAAGGTAAGTATGTTTTGAAGACAACATATCACTGTTAGGAGCAAGTATGTAACAAATGTTATGCTGATGGTGCCAATACAATTAGGGTGCACTGAAGAAAAGGCTATTACTCAGCTGAAACCGGTTTGTCTCTTTTGCGTGTATTTGGTTTGGTCTACAAGGACTTGAAATAGCCAAAACAGAACAATTAAACTCTAAACTCTAGCAGATTGTTCTGAAGGTGTCTTTGTGTAATTAATCATTTATTTCCAAATACATGTTTTTAGTAACTGTAAGGCAAAATCATTTCCCATAATAAAAACTTAGAATACATGGGGAATACAGTTGTCTGCAGTGTTTGTTTTGTTTGTTTTTTTTTGGGGGGGGTATTTTACAGATGGTTAAGCAAATAACTTTTATAAAAACTAAAGTTTTATA
The DNA here is from genome assembly GCF_019279795.1 of Protopterus annectens. Taxonomy (NCBI): domain Eukaryota; kingdom Metazoa; phylum Chordata; order Ceratodontiformes; family Protopteridae; genus Protopterus; species Protopterus annectens. Next base: position 333,185,714 of record NC_056732.1, read on the forward strand.
AAGTTACACTTCATTTTGTGACAAAAGCAGATGCAAACATATATTAGAATTAGGCAAAGAACTTGTACATAGGACAGCATACAATCTATACATATGCTGCTATGCAATATTCAAGCAGCAGCCCATATAATCTGTATTTTCTACCACATGATTACCATTTCGTATTACTTGTTCCATATGAAATAATTAAATTTTGCCTTAAAATATTTTCCTTTTTTTTTTATTTGCTCAGATAGCACACATTCCAGATATCTTATTTTCTATGGAACCTCAGAAAATGTCCTCTAAGATTTATTTTCCTTTCATACTGTTTTAAATTTTGGCAACAAAAATATTTACTACTAAATTATTTCCTAATAAGTATAACATTTATTATGATAACGATCAGATGCTCTGTTGTATCAGCAACAAGTACAGTTTGCCAGACCAGCTCCTTGACAAAATGAGAATTTGATGTGATTAACACTCATTGATGGAATCACAAAAGAGAGACATTTCTTAACAGATTCATGTTTGGTGGATTCACATATTTTACTTAAAAGAATAATAATTTCTATAGAATTTTTGCAGTGGGTCCTCAACCCATGAGGAGAACTGTGGCAAAGACATTTTTTGCAGGGGGAGTCACCCCTGCACCTTCTGATATGGAGGGACTGTGCCCCACACCCCTGTCACTTATATGTAATAACACTGAAATCACTGTGTCTCAAAATAAAGAGAAATCCCCAATATCAGCTTTCTAACACAGATCACAGAAATTGCAAGTCCGTGATTGCACATTACAGTGTCACTCACTAATGAGTCACTGTAAACCTGGTACCCTGCTATACCAACAAATCTCCATGCCATCCTTCTATGTATCTTTTGCCCTAAGATTATCCCTTGTTTTATCTTATGTTGTATCCAAAGAGATACTTCTCCCATATGCCAAACATATGTCATAGGTAAAGTGGGAAACCACCAAGTTGCCCAAAAGTGTGCATGCCATGTCTGAGTCAGTGTGTGTGTGTAAGTATATGTGTGTGTATCCCACAGGCTTACTACAGTGGAATCATCACCCTGAGAGTAAAATTTTAGCATATGTTCTGAATTCATAGGCAGCTCTCTGAATCTTAACACTGTTCTGGTAATATTCATAAATCTAAGTACTCAATCAATATCCTCTGTATTTCTCTCTCTATCTAAAAAGTGTAGTCACATTCACCTTGCCTTGCATCACCAAACTAACTTTGTTCATATTTAAAGATAACCAAATGCCATGGCCCACTTATGTTTGTTGCTGTTTATTTTCCTGAAACAGGAGAGCATTCATTTTTTCAGGAAGTTATCATTGCCACTTTATTAGCAACTGAATTTCTTGTATGAGTCCTATTGCTTTTTATAAAACAATAACCTACAATAGATGATGTCTCAGAAATTATCCTTGAAGAACACAGCCATCCAGTCCATATTACTTACCTTCTAATTCACCCAGCCTCTCCTTCAGTTCCTTTTCCTCAGCCAGTCTACTCATGCTACAAGGAAAACATCCAGACTTGGAGCACATAATCCCCTGGATTCAATAAACTCCGTGCAGGAATAGTGCTATTCCTGCATGTAGTAAACCATGACAATTTCTGCATAGTCCTAACAGCAGCACACCTTGCATATTCATGAAGGTGCACTACTGCTAAAGCTAAGTGGACACGAACACTACTGAGTGCAGGGGGCATGTCCATGGACACTGAAAACAGCTATGTAGATAGGAAGCAATGCAGGATGTGTCTGACAGGTACTGTCATACACCCCCTGCATAGTCAAAGTGCTGTACAGCACTTTCTAAGTGCTTTCAGTGTCCATGGACACTGAAAACAGGTATGTAGATAGGAAGCAATGCAAGGTGTGTCTGACAGGTACTGTCACACACCCCCTGCATTGTCAAAGTGCCATATGGCACTTTCCAAGTGCTTTCAGTGTCCATGGACACTGAAAGCAGCTATTTAGATGGGAAGAAATACAGGGGGGTGTGACAGGTACTGTCACACACACCCTGCATTGCGAAAGTGCCGTACAGCCATACAGTTTTTGCAAGAATGTCCAGATATCTGCCTCTTATTTTTGGTGTATTTCTCTAAATATCTGTCCCTACCTGGCAAATAGCTGAGGATTGGAGTAATTAAATAATGACAAACATTTGAGTTTAAGACTCCACATCCTTCAGAAAAGTCATGCTAATGCAAAACCTATTATTCTATCAACGTTCTATGTTGGTAAGAGCAATATTTAAAATTTGTCCATGTTTGTCCTATTATAATTGCCCTTACTGTGACTTACAAGAAGTATGATACATGTAATTAAAGGGATTTTATTAATTTCCTTTTTTTTCCATTCTAAGGTATGTTTAAGTGTAGCTGAGCGGGTTTGTGTGTTATGACCCTCTGCTCAGCATTGCTTAAGCATCTCACAAGAGCTACATAAAAATGTATAGCTAAAATCTTAATGATGAGATAGTGCAGTGGTTAGAGTCCCGGCTTTGCATGTAGGCGTTCACTGTTCAAGTACCAAGGCAGGCACTTTATTTTTACATGGGAAAGCATTGTTAAAATGAATTTTAAATTTTTATGTTAAATTATGTAGTAAGTGATATTTGTTACCCAGCGTAGTATAGCTGGTCCAAAATGGAAGTGTGAGTGCATATAACATGTGAAATCACCCATGTATACACAAGTGTCCCATATAGTATAGTCATACACCAAGGTAATGTAATGAAAGCACATAAGGGGATACCATGTAAAGTAAATCATATACACTTAATAATACATCAGTAATGAATTAATCTACAATCCTGATATTTATTTAAAATGAAAACTGAGCAATGCTAAGCACTGCTCAGCTCTGCTTAGCTGGTTTAAGCATTGTTTAGACATAAATTCTAAGCAGCAGTCAGCTCACCTAAGCGGAATTGCACACCACTAAGAACTGCTCAGTATCTACCCCTTTAAACACAGCTCACCTCCGCTTAGTGGGTTTGTGCGTTGCTAAGCTGTGTTCAGCCTTTTTGAAATTGTCCAATGATGGCAAAGGGTAGGAATATGGCCTTACTTAAAGCATGCAGGTGGTAATACAGCCAGAACCTGTTGTAGTTTGATCTGTGCAAGAACTATGTCAGGTGTTGGAGAGGGCTCACACTTTCGGGCTCAGCGCTGGGGCATTTTGGAGTCCAGGATCATGGCTGGGCTCCTCATATCAAACCATGGCGATAGACTGCTACAGGGCCAGTACCAGAGCTCACAGTATAAAGTGGAGGCCTGGGACTGCTTGGCACGTGACCTCACCAGTTCCACTGGTATCCCCCAAACTGGTGAGCAGGTACGGCATCACTGTGCTGACCTAAAGCTGTGAAAGGGGGCGCTCTTTGACTAATGGACCCAAGATGCTTGGGACAACCATGCTCCAGCAGTTTGTAAGCATTTCACATATACCTGTACCAAATTCTAGCCTGAGTATGTGATAGATAGGTATGCATAATGTTTGTTTCTCACTGCTACAGCTGCAGCAAAGAGGGCTAGCAATATTGAGGCCCATGCAGACAGACTGACATGGATGCACTGACAGGCTGGTGAGTACAAATCTATCTTGCAGTATATAGTGCCATAAAGTATGAGAAGTACATTGTTTACTGCCAGTAGGTATAGTGCGTACTGTGTCTAATGAATAAATGACGTTTGTCACACTAATATTGATCCACAGGATATCCATTAATAAATGTGTCATTTCACTGTAATAAAGATGTATACCACAAACTGTTGTGTTTTCTCTGGTATGTTGTTGTAGAAATAGAATATGTACAGGTTCTTCACAGCAAATATGGTATTGACAGCATGAATTAACTGAGGCTGTTCTGAGAACCAGCTAGTATGCAAAACAGTATAATGTGGAGCTGTAAAACAAGATATAAAGGAAATATGTAATATTGTATGCACTAAGATCTGAACCCTGAATAGTAACTAAGATCTGAACCCTGAATAGTAATGTCTACAGTATTATAGTGTGTCCCCTGCAGGATTGCATTCTTGTGTTAATCTTTGCTTTCCAGATTGTATTATTTCAAAGGATTAATACTCAGTACAATAACTATCTGCCATGCATGAATGTCAGGATTACATGGTCAGACTGTCTAACCCCTAAGAGTACTAGACAGAAATCAGTCAAGCAAGAAACATCAGTTTCCCAGTAGCTCAGTGTGATGAAAAATAGCCATGTTGCTCATTTTAGCACATCCAGACATGGTCCGAATCCAGAGACTGGTACTGAGATGTGTACATATATACACTACAGAAATCTTGAATATTTGTAGAAACAGAAAGTGTTAACAGATGTGTTCTCCACAGGTTTTACAGGTAAAGAAATATCCGTAGCAGCTGTATGAAGGGTATACTAATACACTGTGTACAACTGTTCCACTGTCCAAACCCATATGCTTGCAAATCACAGCAGAATAGATACATACACCATGCACTCTCCCCGATACATGTCCCTCAAGTGTCACACTGTCACGGCTAGTGGTCACTGCTGCCAATCACCTTGGACACAGATAGGAATCCAGAGAAGTATGCCAGTAGCAGAATCACCCAACATCAGTGCAAGGTACCCCTTCTTTGTCAGATATGCAACCCTGACATGTACAAGCCCCCCTCTAGTAATGTACCCATAGTTGTTGCAGTGTACCCCATACCATTACAGGTTGACAGTTCAACACACATGTATGTGCTATAGAAGCTATGGGCCATAGGTAGATGTAAAGTGAAGACAGACCTGTAGAGTATTGAGCAGTACTGCTGTGAAAAATAGAAGCCTATGCGGTTGTTAATGGACTTTTTTCTCTCCACCCACCCTTCATCTGCATCACTAATTATTATTCATATACTACGGGTATATTTTTCTCAAAAGCTAATGTTGGGACTTGTGTTCTATTATTGTTCATTTATTTAATTGTTTGCATATTAACATACCTTGTTCAAATACCATTGTTGTTGTCCTATTGTTGGCAATGTATCTAACATTACTGTTGTTCCATTTATGCATGTGTTCTGCTTGCTATGCAACTGTTTCAAATCTGTTGGTATGGGTTAATTGGAACACCCATGCATGCTGTTATAACTAATTTTGAAATGTTTTGTGCATGACTAACCAATATATCTTGGATAACCTCAACACCATAGCAAGTTTGGGAAGGCAGATCCCGGCGGATCCACCTGTCCCACCTCATTTGGCCCTGACACCAGACCCCAGCACATCTGGGACCCAACCTGGAACTTTCTCATCTGCTGATCCTGCACCACCTTTGGGTAGAACCACCTCAGGGGACGGGGCCTGTCCCCCCCTGGGCATGGCCACTGAGAGGAGCCTGTCACCCGCCGTAAGTTCTGGGGTATGGTGCGCAGCATCATCCGCTCTGAGTTGGATAGATGGCTGCGCCAGGTGGAGGGCCGCCTGGTGCACCTGGAGGGGCAGGCTGCCCCTGTTGTCCAGCACCCAGCACAGCCACCTTTAGGGCCATGTAGGTGCAGTGGTAACTGTCCATGGGTGGGGACCTCAGTCCCACTGTATACATTTGGGGGCTTATGGGCCTCTGATTCACAACTACCCTCCCTGTCCAAGGTGTTTACCCCCTCATCTGTCATATACCACCCCTGTCTACTATCTTGTGTGTCTTGTCTGTCTACAAATGCAACCTATCCTACCCAACTTACATCCTCAAATATACCTACAACCCTTCCCCAACATCCAACTTTCACCATGATAAAAAAGGGCATCTATCCCACAAAAAAATCATTGCCCCATACATAGCTCTACATTTCTCCCTCAGGTCCAGTGATATAAATCAATCAACACTCAAATTACTCTACAAATGTATGCTGCCAATACCCCTCCCTGTGGGGTGGGAGGCTGTAAAGTCCAAATTTTCCACATTAGTCACAGCTGTTGCTGCAGTAATAAATTTAGCTATGGACCTTTCCTACACCCATCCTGCACATCCCTAGCTGGTTTCCCTAATATTTTACCCCCTGCTTTTCCCCATTCACCACTTTCTTATCACCCTTTTTTTCTTTTCTTTATTTAAAATTAGTGCGGGTGTAAGCAGAAGTAAGCACCACTAAGTAAAGCTAAGAGGACTTAATCATCTGTTAGCATCACTTAGCTTAACGCAAAACCATGCAAACCTGCTTACAACTGCTTAAAAGTTTTTTAATCACTCTGTCTCCATCAGCCCTTGTTCTACCCAGCAACAAAATAATTAGCCCTGCCATGTCTCAAACCCAGGATGCTGTGCACTACAATCACAGCAACATATCTCTACACCATCTGAGCTGCAGGAATTTCTATTGCTTTTACAAACACATCATGCACTATAGTCATTTAACATAAGGGAAAAACAGATATCTGTAGTACTCTTATATACATATATACATATATATCTACATATATACATATATATATATATATCTATATATATATATATATATATATATATATATATGTATATATATATATATATATATATATATATATATATATATATATTTATCTACATATGGCTCTAGGACTGTTGAACAAAACTTCAACAGTCCGAATCCACTATCACTGAACGCACTTTAATGAAGGCGCTTTCACTGAAAAAGCTCTTTTGCTAAAGTGTGTTAAAAAATGTATTAAAGCTACTTTTACGCAGGGGGGATAATATTCTCACTCCAAAATTGCGCTACAGTGGGGAAAAGGGAATTTTCCCTTATCCACACCATAGTACGACCAGCACAAAAGGCATACTTACATGAAAATGCTGCTTCCATGAAAAGCATTTTCGTGTAAGTACACCCGCCCATTAGCAATTCGTGCAAGAGTCCTAGACCCATATACATATATATAGCTACATATATACACACACACACACACACACACACACACACACACACATATAAATAGCAGCTGTTCCTTTAAATATAAGCAGCAACTATGGGATATAATCCGGGCCTTTGTAGGGATATTTCGCACACTGAAGACGCTTAGAGCGAAACCGGCCACCGGTCTGTGTATCTGTGAGCAGATTTGCCAATAAAATAGTTGAACTTTCCTGCTGTTATATTTTTCTTCATTTTTGAGTGCTGGAACAATTGTGGATTATATTATTCAGTCCGAGCACCTCATCTTGGTTCCGTGCACCTATTCGTTGATTTGGGACTGTCTGCTAGGGTGCTGGCACCTCTTCCCGGGGATTCTCACAATAGCGAGGGCCTGGGGACCGTTTGTAAAATATTGTAAAATATTGATGATCGGGTTAACAGGACTATTATCTGGTTGCTAAACAGAATTGATATAACAGTCGTGACGACGATAGTGGAAACTAACTGTTTGTTTTGGAACTGTAATACACGTACGACGGAACTTTTTTCTGAAGATTTCCTATAATAGCGAGTGCCAGGGGACTGTTTGTGTAATATAGAGTATTGTGCTAGAAGGTTTAACACATAACAAAGGAAACGACGATATTGGCAAATAAAGGTTTCTCTGGGACTATAACGTACGTGTGTTGTAACTGTTTCCTGTGGATACCTATAACAGTTAGGGCCAGGAGATTGTTTGTTATACATTGAACATTGGGTTAAAAGGATTATTCACTTGTTTGCAACACAGGATTTAAATAACAGAGGAAACGACGACAGTGGCAATTACTTTTTAACATCAGCCCTGATATGGCACAAGGTACGGACTTTTTAAACTATATTAAAAGTTTAACAGCTGATAAGGATGATAGTGCGTGTTTTATAGGAGCTAAGAATACTACTACAGCTCCTCATGTTTCTGTTAATAAACCGGCAGAAGCAGTTGATTGTTTTACGACTTTAACAGAAGCCTCTAAACGAGTACGTTCATGTGTATGGCATTGTAAATTGCTGAAAGCCTACTTATCCGCTAAAATAATACCAAGGGGCTTACGTGTTTATGTAGAACCAGGTTTGGGAAATCAAGATGTTGGTTTCATGAAAAAATGGAGGACAATACAAGCAACAGCTTCAACAATGTTTATACAGCTATTAGTTGAGCATTATGAAAACCAACTGCCTGATTTACTGGTTAAACTTGAGCAATGTTTTGAAAACACCCAGAAATTTGTTAACACTACAGAATACAACAATTTACATGCCAAATATCTAGCTGATATTGAGCAATATGATCAAGAGCTAGCAAAAAGGAAGATGCAAAAATACCAGAGGGATGTAACAGATTTTCAACAAGCAAAAATGTACACTTGGAAAAAACAGAAGAAAGGAGTGAGATTTACCGAAGACAAACAGGTCCCTAGGCCCAAAAGAAAAAGGGTTAAATCTATATTAAGGAGGAGAGAGGTGACAACTAGTGGTTCAGAATACTCATCTAGTATGTCCAATACAGATACAGAACCAGAGATGGTTGAATTATCTGAAGCATCATCACCAGTTAACAAGAGATATAAAACCCCTTTAGAAGGGCAGGGAGAAAACACCGCAGACGTGGACGAAGTGGTGCAACAGAAATTTCAAGCCAACATGTTGCTATTATAGACTCAGACGAACACAATAGACAAGATTTTTTGCATGATGTCAACAATTTGGTCATTAATCTTACCAAATATGAGTTCTCCTCCAGTGAATTCAGTGTGTTAAATAAAGGCCTTGGATATATACCTTCTTTTTTTGTCTCACATTACGATATAGTCAATGATGTGAAAAGCTTCTGCAGACAGTTAAACTTAAAATATTTGTATGCACACAAAGATTCCCCTCATGTTTTGGGAGAATCTACTGGCTTTAAATTTAAGAAATCACAATTTATGCCCCCCTACCACAGTACTATCAAAACATTTGAACAGGTGATTCTCAAAGATTTACATCTCAAGCAATCAGATATTTTTACTGCAGGTTTTCAAAATTTGAATGCAGAAGAAAGACAAGCTTTAACATCCTTGAAGAATAATCCTGATATAGTGATAGTAGGGGCAGATAAAGGCGGTGCAGTGGTGATTTGGGAACGTGAGCACTATTTAAAAGAGGCTAACAGGCAGTTGTCTAATGAGGAATTCTATGAGAGGTTAACAACAGACCCGATCAAGGAACATAAACAACTGATAGATGCATTTTTAGCGGAAGCTTGTCAATCACACATCATTGACCAGTCAACATTGAGGCAGTTAACAGTGGAACACCCCACAATACAATACTTCTATATGGTCCCCAAAGTACATAAAAACATCATAAATCCACCGGGACGTCCAATAGTGGTAGGTAGGGGATCTTTGACTGAACCCCTTTCAGAGTATTTAGAATATAAGTTAAAAAAGCTGTTGCCATATGTAACAGCACGAATACGTGATACACAACAGTTTTTGGCATTGATGGATGATATAGTAGTAATACAAGAACAATATTTGGGTACTCTGGATGTACAGTCATTGTATACATCTATACCACATGAGGGTGGTATTGAGGCAGTATATTACTGGATGTCACAGTCAGGTTTGTTTTCATTACAAGAACAGGAATTTTTGATCAAAACATTACAGATAGTCCTGGAACATAATACCTTTACATTCAATAATGATTGGTATATACAGATAAAGGGTACAGCTATGGGGGCAACATTTGCCCCCACTTATGCTGACCTCTTTATGGGGTATCTGGAAGTACAATATATATATACTATTCCTGATCGTTTTAAGGATAAATTGATAATGTGGCGAAGATATTTGGACGACTGTTGGGTAGTGTGGGGTGGGGTTGAACAACATTGGCAGCTATTTGTGGAATATTTAAATTCCAATAGATATGATATCAAATTTACAGGAGGTATACACATTAATGAGGTTCAATTTTTGGATGTCACAGTTAGAAAAACTGATGATGGAACTATGTATACTGATTTATATAGAAAGCCATTTTCCAAGAATGGTTTTCTTCATGCAAGCAGCTGTCACCCACCCCACACTATCCAAAACATACCAAAGTCCCAATTTCAAAGGGCAAGAAAAATTTGTTCTTCTGACAGCCAATACCATAGACAAGCAGAGGATCTTAAGAATAGATTCCAAAGGAGGGGATATGGCAACAGACAAATCCATCAGGCTTATAGTGAAGCAACATCTATGGATAGGACTAAGTTATTGATAGATAGAGAATCTAGGGATAACAGTCAATATGTAAGGTTTATAACAACATACAGTAGCAATACTTTCCATATTAGAAATATATTGGCTCAACATTGGCATATTTTGAAATCTGATGCGTTTTTCAGTAGATTCGTGGATAATGAATGCCATTATGCATATAGAAGAGGTAAAAATTTGGGGCAGTATTTTTCCACATTTAAGAAAGGTAAATTAAAAACAGTTAACAAAACAGACACTGTGGGGAGCACTTTTTGTGGTAAGTGTAAATATTGTAAAGTTATGGCAAAAACAAAGTCTTTCACTTCAGTTAACACAAAACGAGTTTTTGACATACGTCATTTTATCACTTGTAATAGCACTTGGCTAATATATATGGCAGTGTGCAAGTGCGGTGCTTTCTATGTGGGGCAAACTTCTTGTTCATTTAAACAAAGAATTGCCCTACATATTAGTGCTATAAAATGTGAACGCACCAGGAGTGCTTTATACAAACATAATTTAATACATGCAACAGCACACTTTATTTTCATAGGATTAGATATGGTGGATATACCATATACAAGTGATCATACGAGACATGCTATTTTGACACAAAAAGAGAGAAGGTGGATAGTAAATTTAGGTGCTTTGTTTAAGCCAGGATTAAATGACCATTGGTGATTAATCTAGTGAGCATATTGGTATTAAGTCTTCATGGTTACATATACATTTGGATTTCATTAATCTAATATTTCAGTTTCATAGTTTGGTTACTGGCAACACCAGGGACTATATATTAATAATAGATTTATTTATAAGTAGGAATTTATAACATAAAAGCACTAGCATAGCTTGAGATATATATTTACATTTAGTGGTATATTTGGGTAAGAACACTATTTGGAGGTTTTCTATGTTGAGATTTTGGACACAGCACTTGGTATTCTGCTAGACACATAAAAGTGTTTTTAAAAATAGAGCTGTTCCTTTAAATATAAGCAGCAACTATGGGATATAATCCGGGCCTTTGTAGGGATATTTTGCACACTGAAGACGCTGAGAGCGAAACCGGCCACCGGTCTGTGTATCTGTGGGCAGATTTGCCAATAAAATAGTTGAACTTTCCTGCTGTTATATTTTTCTTCATTTTTGAGTGCTGGAACGATTGTGGATTATATATATATATATATATATATATATATATATATATATATATATATATATATATATATATATATATACTAAGCCTCTTACTGCAAGACAGCAAAACATCTGCAAAAAGCCTGACAAAGTGGGGGGATAAAGGGCAAACAATAGTGACATAGGTTCATAGGTATGTACTAGGCTATCAGCCCTAGGGCCTATATAAGCCTAGCCAAACGAGGTTCCCTGGCTTTTGCAACCCAAGAAAATTATTTTCCTGTGCCGCTGTCGAGCAGGGCCAAAGCAGTGATCCCTGGGGTGAATTTCCTGTTTTCCATCCAATCGTCAAGATTTCTCTTAAAGAGGGCTAATGAGGACCTTTGCTTGACATGAATGGGTAGCCTGTTCCAGAGCATGGGAAGTCTCTGGGACAAGAATCTGTCCCTCCAGCATGTTCTGTTTATTGTGCGGACAAGGTTTAGGTCCCTGGAGCATGTGGCTCAGAGGGATTGGGATTTCTCTAAGTGTAGCATGTCCATCAGATCTGGGTTAGACATGGCTATGTATGTTAAGCAGAGGTTGCCTCTGAGTAGGCGATATGCGATGGAGTAGAGCTGGAGTTTTTTGAGATGGTCTGCTTATGGCAACTGTTTGAGGCCAGTAATCCTCCTAGTGAGGTATTTATGTGGCCTTTCTAGTTGTTGCAGATGTCTTGCGAGGTACATGCCAAATGGGGAGTTGTACTCTATAATGGGTCTGATAGGGATGAGTAGAGAGGAATGATGACCTCTCTTTTTCTGGAGGAGAACACCTTTGTGATGAGGTGTGCCACATAGACGGATTTCCTGACAACTGTGACAACATGATTATCAAAATAGAGACTACTGTCCACCTGTGTCCTGAGGTCTCTTATCACACTTTCGGTGTTTAGTAGGCTACAGCCTATGTGGTAGTTCATGGGTACAGTGTTTTTCCTAAAGGGGATGACAATGTACTTCTTGGCATTGAGCTTCAGGCCATGACTCTGACACCAAGCATCAGTCTCGGTGAGGCCTCTTTATAGAACGTCCACATCCTTAGGTGAATCAATTATGGCTCCTAGGTTGCAGTCATCTGTGAATTTCATTAGCCAGAGACCATCTGTATTAGCCTGGACTTCAGAGAAGTAGATACCAAACAGGAAAGGACCCAGGACCGAACCCTGTAGTACTCCACTTGTCACTGGTCTGAAGTCAGATTTGGAGTCGGCTACTTTCACTGTCTGTGTTCTGTCAGTGAGCCAGCTGGCCACCCATCTTGTGATATATGGATTTATGCCCGGTCCAGTGAGTTTATCTATAATACCAAAGTGGGGGATGGTGTCAAAAGCCTTGGCTAGGTTGAGATAGGCTGTGTGCACTGCCTTACCTTCGTCTATGGCTCTGGTGACTGCTTCTGAGAAGTCAATCAGGTTTAGGAGGCATGATTTACCTTTTACAAACCCAAATTGAGTAGGGTCCAGAGTTTGGAGGTTACCTATGGCTTTGTTTATAAGCTCCAGGATGATGCATTCCATGGCTTTGCATACCAGGCTCATCAGGCTAATGGGGCAGTAGTTCCTGGGGTCAGTGATGGCACCTCCTTTGTGGAGTGGGATAATCATCACTGTGCACCATTCCATAGGCACAAAGCCTGAGGTGAGGCTATGGTTGAACATGGTACCAAGGTTTGGTGCCAGTTCATTCTGTAGTTTGTGCAGAATGCAGCCTGGGATGTTGTCCGGTCCCATGGATGCTGTGTTCTTGGCTTTGGAGAGTGCGGTCTTTACTTGTGCATCCATGATTACAGGACGTTTGCAATAAGACGGTATGGGGGTGGGCCCTTTGGGGGGTGAGGTGGTGAAGTTTGCACTGAACCTGTCTGCCAGGATGTTGGCAATATCAATTGGTTCAGTAAATGTAGTTCCATTGTGCTATAGTTCAGGGAAGATCTGAGTGTTGCCATTGAGATTCTTGACATAGCTGTAGAAAGCTTTGTGGTTGTCTTTGGAATCCACGGTGATTTTGTTTTCATAACTGGCTTTGGAAGCTTTTATGAGGGATCTCAGCTTCTTGCCAAGGCTGACCAGGGAGTTCTTGCAGTCTTGGGATTTTACTCTTTTTTGCAAGAGTTTCTTCCTTCTGTTGTAGAGTTTGTTTATGGCAGAGGACCACTAGATTGGCTTCCTTTTTTTGGAGGATAGCATCTTGGTTCTGTTGGGGATTGCATGGTCCATACACTCGTGTATGTGCTTATACAGAGCATTTGTATATGATTTGGCAGTCGTGCCTCTAGTTTCCATCTGTGTGGGTGTAGAGAAGTTTGCTACTTCTGACGTAAGAAGCATGAAGTTAGCTTTGGTGAAGTTCTTTACAGTGGTTTCCTTAATGGGGAGGGGGGCAGGATATGGATGTCTAGGGTGATTAGCTTGTGGTCGGACCTGACCAGCAAGGAGTTGACCTCTGGCATGGAGCATCTGTTACCCATATTGGTAATGATCAGGTCCAGGATGTTGCTACCCATGGTAGGGTCATGGACAAGCTGGAAGATGAATTCCAGAAAATGTTGGGCAAATGAGTTAGTACATGAGTAGTTTTCCCAGTTGATGGAGGGGTAGTTGAAATCTCCCAAAATTAGGGTATGGGCTGTACATTAATATTACCCAGTAGATCAAGAAACATGGAGTGGGTGTCCTAGGGCATGGCAGGGGATCTGTAACAAGCTACAACCTGAATTATAGTCTTGTCCAGTGTTAATTGTACTTGGATAATTTTGGATGCATTATGTTAAGCAGCTAGCCTGGAGGTGTGGATATCCTTAATGAATATGGGCATGCCTCCTCCTTTTGTATTTTGGTCCAGGTTAGGTGGCCGAAAGGTGTGGTAAGAATTGTAGCCTGGTAATGCAGGGGTGCTCTCTGGAGCCTTAAACCAGGTCTCTGTCACTGCACAGATGTTGATGTTCTCCACCTTAAGGAGAGCCTTGAGTGAGTGCATTTTGAGGTTTAGACTTCTAGCATTGAGTAGCATTACCCTTAGTTTCCGTTTGTTTCTATCTACTATGGTGGTGCATTTGACATTTAAGCCTTGCCTAAAAAAGGCAATATAGGAGCAACAAGAGCCTTAGCCAGTATCCGGAATCCCAGAGGTGACAGGTGCAGGCCATCTCTGGCAAAGCATCGTAGCCTGTCATCATGTCGTCCCAGGCAAACAGATACTGGATCCCCTTTGAATGACACCAGAAGCTTAGCCAATTGTTGAAGTCATTCATTTTGTCCTTGTACTGTGGTACCATTCTGTGTTATGGCATGATGCTACTCAGGGCTAGTGTCATACCTGCCTGGGCTACATGGTCAGAGAGCTCCTCCATGTCTCTTTTCATGTAGTCCAGGGAGATATGTCTCAGGTCATTCACTCCATCATGGACAATGACAGAGTCATACTTGTACTTGTTGTGGAGTGACCTGAGTGCGTGCATTATATGGTGGATCCTGGCACCCGACAGGCAGCTGACAGTAACTTTCTCCTTGTTTAGCCTGGTGAGCAGGTGCATGACTATAGAGTCGCCAATGACTAGTGTGTTGGGTATGTTGTTTTGCCTTATGGGCTGAGGTTGAGTGGCACAATGAATTTGTAGGCTTTGTGTTGTTTGGGTAGTGTTGGGGGTAGTGGTTGCTTGCGTTTTAGCTTTGGAGGCCTCTGCTGTTTGGGCAGATTTTTATTGAGAGCCTCCATGAATGTAGGTGTGTGTTTTGTATTACTATGTGTGGGTTTGGGTGGTGCAGGTTTTGATGGGCTATGTGTTGAGTACGGTGTGGTGTTAACCTTCTCCTCTTGACTGTCTAGTCCAGTCTTAGCTGGAGAGACCTTGGCTACCAGTTTGGCTATATAAGTGCATCTCTCACAGGTTGCAGTGTTTGGTGGTAGAAGGAGGGGGGTTGTCAGTGTACATTAGGCAATTGCTCCATTGTCCCAAGATGCCCAGATTCATCAGGTGGACAAGAGAAAACACCTGGAGCTGACCCTTAGACATGCCTGGTTAGCGCTTATTAATTTAAGTAATAAGAACTGATTTCCTCTTGATAAGTGAGAAAAGTTGAGTGCTGCAGTAATTTGTAGATTATTTAGTGCTTGCAATGAGATTTGGACAAGTGCTGAGCAAAAGGAAACAGAAAACTGACTAGTTCTAAGGGAACAGAAACACTTTTGAGTGCTAAAGCTAGAAAACTGGCTAGTTCTAAGGGAAAATCTGAAGAGCAGACTTTCTGGCACCAGGAATAGTTTAACTGTAGTTAAATGCCACTGCGGGATGTGCAAAACCACACAAACACAGGTTTTTAAACAGAAAGATGAAAGGGATAGAAATAGCCCAAAATGGCCAATAAAACTGCAGATTCTGAGCTGAAACCACTCCTCCAGCAACAGATAGGCTGTTCAAAGCTCGCCACTCTCACTGATGAACAGAGAAGCTTCCCTCTATCTTAGAAAGTTCTGGGCAACACAGAAACTTACAAACAGCCGAGAATTCAGCAAAATCTGAAAACTGAACTCTACTAGTTTCAGGAAGGTGGGAAAAGAGTAGAGAGATAGGATATTTGAAATATGGCTGATATAAGAGTAGACATCTGCTATTGTGCCACATAGCCCACTCTGGAGCATTTCTCCCCGGGCCTCCACTGAAAACAGGCTCTGTGGAACCTAGTCGTACTTTCCCGGTCAACAAATGTTAAATAAAAATAAAATTTAAAAAAATTAAAAAATTGTAGTATGGTTTGTGTTAAATATATAATTTCTGATAGATTTCAGGTCTGAAACAGAAATGATTGTCATCATTCACTGATGTCAGTGCTCACATCATCCCAGTGATTTGTCAGAAACCCACAACTGTTATAGGGAACAGGCCATATACATCTGGACAGTGGACAGGTATGACTGCAGTCATGTAACAGAAGGGAAAAAACACTAAGAGCTGCCAACCATTTCACCCATCACCTTCTGAACTACAGTCAGACCCACACAATACTACCCCAAATCAGCTCTGGGGAATTACTCATGCATTTGCAAATATAGCATGCACTACAGGAAAGTAACTGTAGGGAAAAGCAGACATCGGTGAGAAATTGTCCACCCACAAACATTTGCACCACAGTCACAGCAATATACCAGTACCCCAACTGAAACCTAGAGTATAATGACTGTTTGAACAAACATATCCTGGTTGCCAGTCACACACTACACTGACATATACTGCCCCAGGTCACAATCTACTGGGAGTCCTGAGGTGTTACAGGACATTTCTCAGTCTGTCCCTACAAACATATACACCTGATAGACCACCAGCAACTGTAGCAGCATGCACAGTCAGATAGAAAAGTATCTATGACACTCGCATCTGCCACTCTCTACTCGGCCCAACAAACATTTACACACTACACTACTACACAGTCTTGACAGTATGTTAGCAATGGCCAGACATACATAACTCTCAACTGTACAGATTTCCACAGAATGGCCAGGGTGTGAAACCATATTTATGGCTACTGCCGCATACCACTTCCAGGAGTTTCCTAAGTCACTGTGATGATATCAGAAGTGAAGTCACTAAATCATGATATACCATACCTCTGAACCTCTTACTGCACGGCATCTGAACAAAGCCTGACATACTTAGGGGACAGGGGGCCAAAAAGAGGGACATTTCTCACATAATGGTGTTACAAACTGAAACAGTTGCTGGTGTTGCAGGGTTTGTTGTAACATAACATCCCTGAAGGATATGGTGTCTGAAACACAAATGGAAGTCAACATTTCCTGACTTCCTCACATTACCCTACTGATTTCTCAAAAACAGAAATTGTCTGAGGAACAGATCACACATAAGAGGAAAACCTCTGGACATTCTCCAGACATCTGGACAGTTGAGAGGTATGTCAGAGACATATCACTGTCAGACATCAAGTCACGCAGAAAATGCATGTCCAGACAAACCCTGTTAATCTAGCAATCTTCTATGTGTATAACAGCAATACTTACTTACAATCTGTACCCAATTCTAGAACTTTGTTCCCCATTTTGTTGTCCTGTCTCTACATTTCTTGTTCTGAGAGGTATTTCCACCTACCTTTAGTGAAGCTGTAGCCCCCAAACCCCATAATATCCTCCTCACAGTCAAGAAAAAGGGGCAAGGCCTACATGAAGGACTTAATTATAGCACTGTGTTGCTATGGTATTGGCTAATGAAAAGAAAACACAACTGCTCTGGATGCAAGTAGCAAGTGGGAGATACCAATTGGTACACAGACCATCACCTGCTCATGAGCATTGCCTACAAAAGACAGGCTACTGCCTATGCAAATCAGGTCTGGACCTGTTTACACAAAGACAGACTGCAGCTACACAAACCTAAACATCTGCATTATTCTGAGAAAAATCTTCAGCACTATAACAAGAATGTCAATCAATTAAGCATGTAATAGAATGCAGAAGGGGAGATACAATCATGTGAAATAAGAGATTAAACACTAGATTGCAACAAGACTTGCTGGACTCACATGTTGCTGTCTGGCATCTATGGCCATTCCTGCTAGCCTTGTCTGCAGTGACATAGATCACAGCTCTGGCCCCTGACTCACCCCAGCAAAGTTCAGCTCATGTATGACTACTACTGGTGTGTCTGATGTCCAATACTGACTGTGACACTGCCAGGCCAGCTACCTGGGATGTTGTAAATATTCATATGTCACCTGTGAATGCTACTATGATACATATGCTTGTCTTACAGATGTAAGAGACTTATATAGGGTATACGCATAATACACAACTAGCACAGAAGTGTGTGTTGAACTGTATGTTATATGATGAGCTCATACCTTTCAACTGTCCAGAGTGTTGCAGACTGACCACCTGTTTGCCTCATATTTGTGGTCAATGCCTCATACAGTTGTGTATTGTCTGGCAAATCACTGGAAACCCAGTAAAGACTGAAATCATAACATAATAGCATACATTTGAATGTCAAATGTCATATCCTGCAGCGTATTCCTGTGAATACGAAACCATCTTTGCCAGCAAGTGTGTTACAGCTAGATTTATAAAGTGTCACTATTTTCCAGCCTTTGCCCACCATTGATGTGTGCCTTTGTGCAGATGTCTTGCTGTAACAGGAGCTAGGGGGTCTTAGCATGAAACTCATGTCATTGCAAGTGTACCTTGTCCTGGAGGATGATGACATTTGTGCAGTCACTGACACCTGGTTTGCAGCTGTGGAGAGCACAATAAATTTGCCAGGTTACTCATCCCACCATATGCTTAGAGCCCAAATGGAGGGCAGCAAAGCCACAGGAGGTAGAGTTTTAAACATTACCATACACATACACACCTCCAGGCTAGCCAAACAGTATGATGCATGGGAGATACCCCAAGTGCAGTTAACTGTTGACAAAAAAACTACTCAAATCATAGCTAGCTCTAGACCTCCAACCATGATTCTGGACACCCACTACACCTATCTGGACTTGCTTGAATCTGTCAAGATTCAACCATCTACCCTGCTCCTGGGTGACTTTAACTACCTAACCATAGTGTGTATGACCTATTCTACCTGAACATGAACACACAGAGATTCCTCGCCTTTGTCAATGGCAATGAATTGGATCAGCTGGTCAACACTCTTATGACAGGTGGAAATATCCTGTACCTGGTCCTAACCAACATGAGTAGCCACTGTAGCACTCCTACAGTGTCATCCCCCTTGGTAAGATCTGACCGCATAGCCATCACTGTTGAGGTCACCATCTACCCTGCCTCCCCCGTCAGGTTCAAACAAAATAAACTTTCCAAAAATTACTCTAAATCTCTTCAGAGCAGGTATAAGTAGCTTTACAGTCATGGTCCTGTCAGCTGGAACTAGCAGTAGTGTCCAAGCCCACACCAGAATACTATGTGAGCACCTACATAGCTGTATGGACTCAGCAATACCTGACAGGATAACATCATCTCCCTCAAGGTATGGTAAACTTCTGTGGTGGACAGCAGCAGTACACAAATACCATAATAGGTGGAAATAATTTCTGGACAGGGCCAAGAAGGAGCAGGTGCCTAATTGGAAGCAATGTCACCTTGGTCTGAACAAGCAAATAAGGTCACAGTTGAATTACCCTAAAGCTATCTTTGAGTGCAAATTGGACATATCCACCAAGGGCAATCACTGGGCCTTCCACACATATGTCAGCAATCCCAGAGGCAACACCCAAATCTGCTCTGTAGTGGTAGTCAATAACATGAAATACACATATGGCATAGATAAAGCCAACCTGCTGCAGACAGGTGAAGTGTAAACATCACTCCCTGTCCCCCCATCGGTACACATGGACATGGACATGCACAGCACCTGCCCCCTCACCTTATCATCAGGAAGCAGGTCCATAATGCATTCTCAAAGGCAACACACAGAAGTCTCCATAGGCCTGATACCATCCATGGCTCATCCTACACAAATACAGGCATGAGCTCTCAGCTCCATTACACACTGTAGTCAACCATAGCCTGAGCACCAGTGTCATCCCATCTGCACAGAGGACAGCCACTGTCATCCCTATACACAAAGGCAGAGCAATCCACTGACCCAGCCAATCATATGCACATCAGCCTAACTAGCCTGATCTGCAAGGGCATGGAAGGCAATATCAAGGACCTTATAAACAGGGACATCGGCAACCTCAAAATGCTTGAGCCCACATAATATGGTACTGTCAAAGGGAGATCAGGCCTGTTAAACCTAGTCAAATTCTGTGAAGTGGTCAATAAACACAAGGATGAGGGGAAGATGGTGAACACTGCCTACCTTCACCTAGCCCAAATCTCTCATAATAATCCCCAGGCAGCCATGATACATATGTATACACAGCTAGGCATCAACCTGTATGTTACCAGATGGGTAGCTAATTGGCTGAATGATAGTACCCACTCGGTCAAAGTAGTGGAAGCCACCTCTAGTAGCAGACTCTTACAGAGTGGTGTACCCCAAGGATCAGTCTGCGGGCTTCTACTGTTTGAGATATACGTTTCTGAGGTACAAGACACAACCAGTGATCAGTGGCTGACCAGGTTTACAGATGATTGCAAGCTGGCCACTGTCTTACGTTCCCCTACTGATGGTGAGCATCCTCCAAGAGGCCCTTGCCCAAATTAATGACTGGTGCAAGAAGATGCATCATTTTCCCCTGTTGTGGTAGATGTCATCCACACTAATTATGACAGTAATAACAATGTACTGAGCATGCAATCAGGTGTGAGGTGACTTTTGCATCAAAGTTGGTAGCAACCTGACAGTTTTCCACTATGTGGGCACCATTGTACTTAAGGCTGTCTACATGGCCCACCGCACAAATACAGGTATGTCATCCAGGAACCAGGAGGCCGCAATATCCTTGCACTCCACCCTTATTAGACGCATTACCGAGTACAATGGCTCCTTTGGCATGCACCTTGCCAAGTAAATGCAGCAGTTGCAGGGACCACAGAGATTCCTGAGCAGGCAAATCCAGGGTCTGCAACACCTATCCTATACAGATAGGCTGAAAGCCCTGTCCCTGTACTCAGTCTCATGCAGACTGATCATAGGCAGCCTTGGTTTGGCATAAAGGCCATTTCCAAACCAGCCTTGATGGCATTTCTGCATATATCTAAGACAAACCCCACTCATGCAACATGCACGCAAAGCCCTCACCTCGTCTGTGACATGTATAGTACTTGTTGGTGAGATAGTGTAGTGTCCCACACAATACACTGTCTGTAAAATACACTCCCTCCCCATGTCTGGCAGAGAACATGTATATCCCTCTTGAAGAAGAAGCTGGACAACTGCATGAGAAATAGAAAGGACACCCCTGGGATCCCCACATGTGTCCCAGCTGGACAGGGGAGACATCTGCTTGCTTTGAAGGGACATGGGTGAAGGTCTGGGCTAGGCTTATGAGAGCATCTGGCTCAATAGCCAGGTTTCATCTTATGAAGCTATGCACCTAGAACTTTACATGTTTCCTGTTTGTCCTGCAGACTGTCCTGAAATGTTGTCTGAAATGAATCCCTGTGAGTCTGAACTGTGTAGATACTGCAGAGATACATTATTCTCCTGTTCCTTCATTAGTTATCATCACATATCGTTAAACCCTGTTACCATGTCTGGTCTGTATAACAGTAAGTCAGCTCTTACAATACTTGCACTTGGTCACACTGTATAGCTCACTCTAATAGCCTTGGTCTTGGTCACACTTACCATTCTGCTAATAGGCCCATCACACAGTAGGATTTGTCACCCTTTGTTGAGGGCCTTACAGTAGCTGTTAAAGAGATGGATTGTGGCAGTCAGAACTATGGTAGGGCCCATAGGTGGCAAAGCTGTGCCAGACTTTACCAGGAGTGTGTGTGTGTGTGTGTGTGTGTGTGTGTGTGTGTGTGTGTGTGTGTGTGTGTGTGTGTGTGTGTGTGTGTGTGTGTGTGTGTGTGTGTATGTGTGTGTGTGTGCGTGTGTGTGTGTGTGTGTGTGTGTGTGTGTGTGTGTGTGTGTGTGTGTGTGTGTGTGTGTGTGTGTGTGTGTGTGTGCGCGCGCGCGCATATCAGCAAACACAGTACTGCAGGGCATTAATTTACATATGTTGTCTTCCCCTTGCAGGTGAATATGGGGGTTGGTGTCTCTCCCCCTCATAACCTGATATCAGTGTCTTAGCGGACTCTGAAGATGATGGTGGTCATAGTGAGGCACAGGTGGGGTTGTTAAGGTCTGAATCTGTGCCATTTGTTGGTATCCTACTTTCACCAATAATGTCCCCGCACACAGTCAGTATGCCCACACATACCCAATCCCCAGCAGCCACAGATAATGGACAGTTGGATGGTAGTGGCATGGAACAGGCTAGTGTGGTGACTATGGCAAGTGTGAGTGTAGACACTAGCCATAGCCAGAGAGAAAGTGAGGTCACACACAGACAAATGGACAGGGGTGCTCGACAGAGGACTGCTGCCCATCAAGCCCCTGTCGCAAGTGCCACACCAGGTGTCACCAGACACATGTTATGGTCCATCATGGAGACACAGGTGCGTACTGACCGCAACACCAGACAGATGCTCAGGGTCATGAATGCAGTGCTTCCTGCCATACGTGATGACCTTCACAGCATTTGTGATGCCATACATCATTCTGCCAATGTCGTGGATAGACAGTGGGGTGAAGAATTGTCACTGCTCGACCGTGCAATGTCTGTGCTTAAACATGTGGTAGGAGTAAGGCATTGACCAGGCAGACGTAGGTCAGCAACATGATCAGCTGAGAGCCCACATGGCCATACACATTCATAGGTTCATAGGTTCATACTAGGCTATCTGCCCTAGGGCATTTATAAGCCTAGCCAGAGTGTGTTTGGCTTTCGCCACCCATTTTAAATTAATTTTGCTATGCCCTTTTTCGAGGTTAGTATACTGTGCCTCTGTCTAGCAGTGACACAGAAGTGATACCCGGGGTAAACCTACGATCTCCCATCCACTCATCAAGATTCCTCTTGAAGAGAGTCAATGAGGGACTCTGCCTAACCTGGACAGAGATTTTATTCCAGAGTGAAGGGAGCCTCTGGGTTATGAATCTGCCCCTCCAGCATGTCCTATTTATTTCAGTGCTGAGGTTCAAGTCTCTTGAGCATGTGGCTCAATGGGATTTGGATTTTCTGAGGTGCAGCATGTCCATTAATTCCGGGTTGGACATTGCTTTATACGTCAGGCACAGATCGTCCCTGAGCAGGCGGTATGCCACTGAGTAGAGCTGGAGTTTCTTTAACCGAGCAGTATATGGCATCTGTTTGAGCCCTTTGATCCTCTTGGTGAGGTACTTTTGGGGTCTTTCCAGTTGCTGCAGGTGTCTGGTAAGGTACATCCCAAAAGGGGCATTGTACTCAATTATGGGCCTGATGAGGGATGAGTAAAGAGGCACAATGACCTCCCCTGATCTAGATGTGAGTCCCTTCATGATTAGGTGGGCTATATAAAATGTTTTTCTAATCACTTTGGCCACGTGGTTGTCAAATGAGAGATTGCTATCAACTTGGGTCCCCAGGTCCCTAATTACTTCTTCTGTACTTAATGGATTACCACCTATGTGGTAATTTGTGGGCACTTTGTTTTTGCCAAAGGGGATGGCTATATACTTTTTGGCTTTTAGCTTGAGGCCATGGCTCTGGCACCAGTTGTCTGTTTCTATGAGGCCCTTTTGGAGGACGCTTGCGTCGGCTGGAGAGTCGATTATGGCACCCAGTTTGCAGTCATCTGCGAACTTGGTCAGCCACAGTCCTTCTCTGTTGGCCTGTACCTCCGAGAAATATATACCAAACAAGAGAGGTCCCAGGACTGAGCCTTGTGGGATGCCACTTGTAACTGGTTTGGAGTCTGACATGGCTCCAGCAATTCTAACCATGTAGGTTCTGTCCTTGAGCCAGTTTGCAACCCATCTAGTGATGTAGGGGTTTATATTTAAGCTGGTGAGCTTATCTATAATGCCCTAGTGGGGTATTGTATCGAAGGCTTTTGCGAGGTCCAGGTAGGCTGTGTGGACCACCTTCCCCTCGTCAATGGCCTTGGTGATGGTTTCAAAGAAATCAACTAGGTTTAAGAGGCAGGATCTGCCCTTAACAAAGCCGAACTGGGTAGGATCCAGTGTCTGTAGGTCCCCAATATCTTTATTTATGAGGTCCATGATGATTCTTTCCATAGCTTTGCAGACCAAGCTAGTCAGGCTTATCGAGCAATAGTTTCCAGGATCCGTTGTGGCACCACCTTTGTGGAGAGGGACCATTGTTGCTGTACGCCACTTTTTGGGTACATCTCCTGTAGTAAGGCTGAGATTGAACAGTAGTTTTATGTTTGGGTTTAGCTCTTCTTGGAGATCATGTAGGATGCACCCCGGGACACCGTCTGGTCCCATTGATGCTGTGTTTTTTGCTTTGGAGAGGGCAGCTCTTACCTGAGCATCTGAGATGTCAGGGGGGCAGCACTCTGCTGGGATAGATATTTGTCTTTTTGGTGGGGGGGGAGTTTGCGCTGAACCTGTCAGCTAGGATGTTGGCAATGTCTGTGGGTTCGGTGTATTTTTTGTCATTTTGGACTAATTCTGAGCATATCTGGGAATTCCCACCCAGGTTCCTAACATAACTAAAGAAAGCCCTGTGATTATCTTTAGTGTCCTGTGCAATTTTTCTCTTGAAGCTGGCCTTAGACAATTTTATGAGTGCCCGTAGTTTTTTGCTAATACTGATCAGAGATGCCTTCCCTTTTTGGGATTTTGCTCTATCATGTAGTAGCTTCCTCCTTCTATTGTATAGTTTGTTTATGGCTGGGGTCCACCAGACAGGATGTCTGCCTTTGGAGGATTGGGTCTTGGTTTTATTTGGGATTGCATGATCCATGCATTCCTGAAGGTGTTCATAGAATGCGTTTATAAAGGATTCTGCAGTCTGGGCCGTATTTTCCACAGGCCCGGGGGCTTTGAAGGATTCCACCTTGGTTTTGAGGAGTGTGAAATTTGCTTTAGAGAAGATTCTCACTGTGGTTTTCTGGGCAGGGGGTGGGGTCGGGATGTGAATATCCAGTGAGATTAGTTTATGGTCTGATCTTACCAGTGAGGGATACACTTCTGGTCCGGAGCATAGATCCCCCATGTTGGTGATGATCAGGTCCAGTATGTTTTCCCCTCTTGTGGGAGTGGTAACAAGTTGTTCCATAGCATTTGAGTTTATAAATTCTAGGAACCTTTGGGCTAGGGTGCTGGACCTAGAGTAATACTCCCAGTCTATGTTTGGGTAGTTGAAGTCACCCAATATAATGGTGTTTGGAGAGACCTTCATATTTTCCAGTGTTCTCAGGAAGGCCGAGTGGGGTTCCTGGGTTTGGGAGGGTGGTCTGTAGCAGGCTATAAACTGGAAGGCAGTTTTACCCACTGTTAGTTGCACATGGATAGTCTCTGATGCTTCGTGCTGTGCCACCAACCTGGAGGTGTGGGTATCTTTGACGAATATTGATACTCCCTCCTTTGTGGTTCGTCCAAGTTTTGGGGCTGAAAAGCATGGTATGAGGTATAACCTGGTAGTGCTGGGGTGCTCTCAGGAGCCTTGAACCAGGTTTCTGTTACTGCACAAATATCGATGTTCTCCATGCTAAGGAGAGTTTCGAGTGTGCATCTTGAGGTTTAGACTTCTGGCTGAGTAGCATTACTCTTTGTTTCTTATCCCTTGTGATACCTATGGAGGTGGGTTTGTCTTTTGAGCCTTGCCTAAAAAGGCACTATGGGGGTAGCAAGAGCCTTTGCCAATATCCAAAGCCCAGGGTGACAGTTGCAAGCCATCCCTAGTGAAGCATCGTGGCTTGTCAAGCATGTCATCCCAGGCTGACAGGCATTGATCCCCTTTGAATGACACCAATACTTAAGCCAATTGTTGAAATTGATCATCTTGTCTTCATATTGTGGCATCATTCTTGGTGAGGGTAAGATGCTACTCAAGGTCAGGGTCATACCGCCTGGGCTACATGCTCAGAGAGCTCTATGTCTCTTTTCATGTAGTCCAGGGAGGTACGCCTCACGTCATTCACACCAGCATGGACAATGACTGAGTCATATTTGTACTTGCCTTGGAGTGACCTGAGTGCTTGTGTTATGTGGCGAATCCTAGCGCCCGACAGGCAGCTCACCGTGACCTTCTCCTTGTTCAGCCTGGTGAGCGGACGCCAGTGTGCCTGACGATAGAGTCACCTATTACAAGTGTATCAGGTGTGTTGTTTAGCCTTAAGGGCTGTGACTGTTCAGCACACTGGCTTTGTGAGCTATGTGTTGCATGTGTTTTGTTTTGGGGTAGCGGTTGCTTGGGTGTCTGCTTTGGAGGTCTCTGCTGCTTAGGCAGATTTTATTTAGAGCCTCCAGTATGTTTTTGTGTGTTTATGTGTTTGGTTTGCTGTCGTGGTAGGTCTATGTGAGACTGGAATTGTACTGAGTGTGGTTTCCTTCTCCTCCTGACTGGTTATGCCAGTACTGAGTTGAGAGAGCTTAGCCTCCAGTTTGGCTATATGGTTGCATCTCTCACATGTGTTGGAATTTGTTGGGAGGAGGAGAAGGTTGTCTGTGTACATGAGGCAGTTGTAACATTGCCTCAAGATTCCCAGATTCACCAGCTGGACCGGAGAGGAGATTGACAACTGACCTCTTGACATGCTAGAATAGTATTGGAAATTCCTTTATAATTGAAAAAAAGGGCCAATAGGGAACAAGGTACTCAAGGGGAGTTTGTGAGGGTGTAGTGCTTTTAATTTTTTAGTACTGACATATAATTGCTTTAGTGAGCAAGTGCCAGGTAATTTAAATGCAATGTGTTACAGGTAACTTAAATGCAAAAACGACAAACAGTAACTTTCTTTCAAGTGAAACAAGGAAATAAGTACAGTAAGCAATGCAGATATCACTAGGGATCCACATAAGCGCTGACAAGCTGCGTGTTAGGTGGAATTAGCTTTTCAGGGAAATAACAAGCAAACAAACAACAAGCATACAAACAAAGCTAGATTCAGCAGGCCTGGATCTAGTCTATGCTACAGCAAACAAGGTGTACCAATTACAGTAAGAAGCAGTTCAAATAGTGCCAGTACCACCAGCACTACCAAAGGGACGGTGCTGTCTCCACCCCACGAAAGCCAGCCATTAGGCACGTGGTCCTGGCCAGTCCTGTCAGGGACACTGATCCAGCAGACAGCAGTGACCATCAAGGAGTAGTACTGCATCTGTCCTTGGGCCTGGTGGTGCCATTGAGAGTCCTGGCAGAACCAGTTCCCACATCCCTGCCGGGAGATGGTAAAACATATATCCTCCCATGTATGGTCCATGGCTGTCCAACATAGCCCTGCGTCGGGCATCCACATGGCTTGATTGTGTGCAGTCAAACACTCACACATCTCTATCACAGGCCGGTCACCACCAGACATACATAGGTCCTCTGCATGGCCCAGTTGAACACCACCCCTCCAGACATACATACACACACACACACACACACACACACACACACACACACACACACATGATGTCAACCATATGGCTCAGCCTACCCCGCTGGCAATCCCTTACCACAGCCTGTGCATGTGATGATACTTGTGCCACAACTCTGTTATCCACATACTGGCACTAGGTCCCTTACAAGCTTAGCCATTACTTTAACTGCAGCAGATTCATCTATCAACACCTGTTGTCCCTGCCATTTCTGTCCCATCCACTCAACTGTCATGCAGTTGATGAGGTATGCCTGGAACTGTGTATGACAGATTTGGGGTATGTATTCCTGACACAGGTCAGCCTGTGTTAGTCTAACCTGACAGTCACCAGCATGTGTGTCTGCTAACTCATATGCATGTGTGGCCTCTCATGCTGGTAGTGCACACAGAGTCATAGTCCTGTACATGGGGCAGCTGTCGAAGGGCTGAACACAGCCCCTACCTGCACAGTCTTACGAATTATAGCGCTAGATACATAACACAAATAGCACAGAGGTAATGTAGTGTTGCAGTGTCTGCCACTACTACTTAAGTGGGTGACAATTGCAGGGGCTGTTAGGCTTGTCAACGGTAGGTTCAGAGTCCCTTAACATAGTAGAGCCATCTGGCACACACACACACACACACACACACACACACACACACACACACACACACACACACACACACACAATGCTGCATGGGGACATGCATTGAAATACACATGCACATGGAGTTGACTCTTCTCAGAATAGATGACCTACCCACCTATTTATGTACAATACACAGTGATCTGACTATTGCATGCACCACAGTGGCTTGGTGTTAGAAACTGTGTAACTCTGCTTGTAAGGTGAATGACATCTGTATGAGCTGAAACTAAGTTGGCAATGGGAGAGTTCACAGGGTGGAGGAGGCACACAAAATGGTATAGCCATTACATACACACAGTAAAGACAGCCACAGGGGCTGTGCATACATAAACACATACACAGTTGCCAGTAGACATATTAGTAACCCTACATATCCACTTGTATGTACTATAGTGCTACGTACACATGACATGCTCCATAGAGATTATATGCCTGGGACATAACACACAACCTCTTACAACAAGTAATCTTGTAAATGCCTTCATGGATGGTGGGATAAACCCACCAGAAATATTGATTGGTCTCATCTACTGCTCCTACAAACCTGCACAAGTGACAGAGTGACAGACTTTGTATTAGCATGATGTGTCAATCAGGTAAGATGTCTGATGCTGGCATGTCTGTCACTATGGTAACTGTGACATATTTGGCAATGATATCACAGGAATGCTCATTGTTAGGGGACACATACCATGTATAGGTTGCAAACATGTGGATATTCCATGTACATTTGTACAGATGACTGGTATGGGCTGTACAGTGTTACATGGTGCATGTAAGGCAGATGCCATTAACAGGCACTTTAAAGTAATGACATGTTTAGGGGGTCAACAGGCCATAAAATGGTATAACCTACGCACACAACAGCCACAGGGGATATGCTTCACACACACTACTATAGTTGTCAGTATCGAGATTAGAGTCCCTACCTATCTAATTGTTTGTACTATAGTATTACACAGTTATTGCACATGCCAAAGAGCTTAGAGGGCTAAGTGTATACAGGTACATCTACGCTGAATGACATCAGCTGGCCTTGTAAAGTAGGGCAATGGGAAGTGTACTGGGTGGTGCATGCCTCAAAATGGTATAACCCACACCACCAGAGGATATAATTCTCACCCAAACACACACACACACACACACACACACACACACACACACACACACACACACACACACACACACACACACACACACACACACACACACACACATGATGTGATATTATAACCCCCACCTCAGTACTATTACACAATGAAGCTCACCTTCAAGCTGGCATGTGCAACTGGTCACTCTGTGTGTGTGTGTCTCCCTGTGTCTGTCTCTCTCTGTCACTGTCTGTCTCTCTCTTTTCAACATCTTTGTGTGTGTATACTTGACATATTGTTATATGTTGCCTAATATATATATATATATATATATATATATATATATATATATATATATATATATATATATATATATATATATCTGTGTATCACACACAACAGATACAGATATATCACATATGGGCCACCTACAGCTAGCTGTGGGTAATCCTGTCTGATGGGTGTTTGTAGAGACAGTTAAGGTGTACATAGCTGTCTGTATGCAAAGACATATATGCGCAATAGAGTTATATAGTCCGATGTGGGTTCTGACATGTTATATAGTGCAATGTGGGTTCTGACATGGGCTGTGATTCTCTAAGTGTAGGAGCATGCCCAGTATAACCTTCTATAGTAAGAGTAGGACTCCATTCCAGAGATAGTTGTACTCAGGTCTGGGGTTTTGTGTGCTGCAACCATACCCCTCAAAGTAAACAGGAAGTTGCTAGAGGTACAGGGTTTGTTTTAGCAGACATTTTCTGACATATCTGAAGTCTGACACTGGAATGTATTGTGTCATTACCTAGTAACAGTCATCCTCATATCATCACAGTGCTTTACCAGAGGAATACAAGATGTGTTATGCACAGACTAATATTATGAGCCCAACTGTAGACATTCTTGTCCAAAAAGGCCAGTTGAGAGGTGTGACTACAGCCGGTTGACTGATGAAGCTGTGTAAACACTCCAGCAATTTGGTGATATACTGGCTGAGGATCTCCTGCTTGTGTGTTATTCTTATCTGAAAAGTCATATCCTGGTGTGGCCATGTGGCCATGCCTTTCAACTGTACAGTTTTTGGTAGATTGTCCAGGTGTTTATCTAGAAGTGTCGTCCAGTCTACATAAACTTGTGTTTTTATGGCTAGTTAGTTGCAAATAATTAAAGAGTGATGTTACAAAATAATGACAGCAGACATTAGTGTTTCAGACTTCATAACCTTCAGATAATTCCTGCTAATGCAAAACCCATTATTCTACCAACTTTCTTAGTTTGTAAGAGCAATATTTACAACACATGCCTATCATTGGGCCTTTGTCCCGCTTTTATTTATGACCTTGTCCAGATGTCTTGCTGTCAGAGGTTGAGAGGTATGAGTGTGGGTACAGAGTGCATTGTACTCTGCAGAAATGTCCATTATATGTGTAGTATATTCTACAAAGCACTGTGTGACTTACAGGTATGTCAGTGGCAGAGCTGTACAGAGTAATGTGGTGAACCACTGACAGACAGTTGTGTATAGGTTGCTAGGTTGATATGACGTTAGTAGGGTATTGGCCCTGAATCCCTTATAACCCACGCCAGTGAGAATGTAGCCCATGTTAGGACATGTCAGCACACAGAGCCCCTGTCCAGCATGGAAACAGGTGGAATCACAGGACTGTATTTTGTGTTTCCCATGCACTTATACAGGGAGCACATCACTAGGGATATTGAGGCACTTGGTTTGATATGGACACGGAGTGTATTCCACAGATGTGGGCATGTGTGGGACACATATCTGTCATACCAACAAGCCGTACTGATATCACAGACCAGGTTGATGCTGCACCTATGGGTTGATCAAGTGGACCTTGACTTCCAGATGTGCAACAGTCCCATAAAGACAGGGTCTGGATTGCTTTGTATGCCAGACAGGGGTCACCTTAGCAGAGTCTGTATGGAACGGGGTAGAGGGACAGTGATGATAGCCTATCCGTATTGGGCAGGTGTATGGGGTTTGGGATACAGCCTTAGTGTTTGCAAGACCCTGGTGTGTGGAGTCTGCATGGTCTGTGGTGTGTACATTTGTGGAGTTCTCATATATTTTTGCCTCTGAGGTGTCCTTTGTTTGGGTTTTTCTTTTGTTGCAGATCTCCACTTACATTGGTGTGGGTTGTCTATTTGCAGGTGATGTTTACTGACTCCATACACTGCATGGCACCTATGTTACTGCACAATTTGTTCTGATGTGCACATTCTCCATTTGTCTGGCCAGTGGTTCCCCTTCCCCTTATGTGTGTCTTTTTGTCCTTCTGTAGTCCAGTCACAGGCTTTGCCCACAGTGGCTGCTGTTATGTATTTGTAATTCTGATGTGAGCAGGGTAAATGCCGTAAAATCACACACAAGGTTGTGGACTTCACACCTCTGAGTGTACCTATTTAGCAGGTTGTCCATCATTGCAGCACTACATTTGCTGTGTTCCTCAGATGGTTTGTGTTTCTATATGCTATTATGAGGCTACATGTTAACCTAGCTGTCAAACCGTCACAGACTGACATCCGGACAGGCCCATATATGACAGTCAGACAGAGGCACACACATGGAGACAGGGAGTTACTACTGTCCTGCCAAACATAGACAGTTGGGAGACCAGTTTGGTATTTGCTTGCTTTCTCTTATGGGTATGACATCTGCTTCCCCACTGTCTAACACTGATGTTTTGACAATCCCCTTTCTTATTTTGCAAATATTTCACAGGAAAATGCAATGTGAGGACAAGCAGAATAGATATACAAGGCATACTTGTCCTCCTTCTATGACAACCTGACATCCCAAGGGTATGGATGTTGGCCAGTGACATGTTGTCAGTGCTGACACAGTAAGTTGGCAGCCTTTTATGATCTGGCAGTACAATGACCTTCAGGTACCTGCTGTCCTACTAGGCACCATACCTCCTGACTATTTAGAGCCAGACATCTGGACAAAGCCATAAGTAATTTGGGGACAAAGGCCTACATATAGGGACCATTGTTACCTATTGGTCTTACAAACCTAGAAAGGTGATACAATAACAGGTTTTGCATTAGCATGCATTTTCGTAAAAGGTATGAAGTCTGAAACTGCAATCTGACATTATTTTCTGACTTTAATCTTTTGTGATTTGCCAGTGATTTGCCAGACAACCACAATTTCATGATAAAGAGACCATAAATATGATGCAAACCTCTGGACATTCTGCAAAATGTCTGTACAGTTGAAGGGTATGTTAGGCACTGTGTAGGTTACTCTGAGCTGTTTACTGTCCATATGTGTGGCCTCCCTGTCCCTGACCTGTCCAGCTTTCCTGCAGTAACAGATATTGACATCTGGACAGTGTGTATTACTCCTACCATCACTGTATTTGACAAGCAGGATAGTTGGCACTGCAGTTCTTGGAACATGGACCCTGTCATCCACAGTACTGTACCTAGGCCACTAAGACATGACAGCCAGGAGTAAGTGTAAGCCACATACTGATACTATTTACCACAAATATACATAGCTCATTGACCTCTGCATGTTGTGGACATGCAACAAGTTATCACATTGATTAGAACAGCCCTGGGAGTGTGTGGTCTGCTGCTTATACACTAAACACATTACTGTTATTGCATATCTATGGGAACATGGGTGTCGGGGGCACACCTATCAGCTGTCCACATTTGCACAGACTGTGCTGATGTTCCTTTTACATTTTGGTTCTATTTAGCATAGTATTGTGCCTGTTTTGGAGACTACAGGCATATCACTAAAGACCACAGGTTAGATTGTAATGGCAGACAATTGAGTTTCAGATCTCTCACCCTTCAGAGCCTTACTGCAACTGCAAGACTTGCTGTGATATTACTGTATAGGTATGTATGGGCATATTTCATCATTGTCCCCATTTGTGGGATTTTGCCAGACATTTCTTAATGGTTTTCTATGGCTGACTTGCTGGGTGAGGCTCAGGGGTGAGTATGGGACCCCCACATTGACATCCATGCATGTGACCTATGACCCTCCAGTTTGTTAGCCTCCCACATATACTGCAGTGAGATTTGTCACCTAGGGGACTATTGCATTCTCTGGGGAAGCCAGTATTGGGCAGACATTTCCTGTTGTCCCACATAGCTGTCAGTTGGCAATGGTGGGGGGTTGTGTAGGCCTTCTCTGTGATGTTCCTGCCACAGCTGTTTCCGCAGGATCATATTGTACATCATGGCACATATTATGAACATGTGTGCACATGTGGCTGGAGAGTACTGCAGGGCTCCACCAGATATGTCAAAGCAGTGGAACTGTGGCTTGAGCATCCCAAACACACACTCTATAATGCTCCTGGTTTGTGCGTGTGCCTCATTATGACATTCTTCGGTGTGTGTGTGTGCATTTCTGATGGGTGTCATCATTCATGGCTCCAGTGCATAGCCAGCATCCCCCACCAGATGGCTATATGGGATGTCCCCCCAGCAAATGCCTGGTACAGCTGTGAGGCATGCCAGATATGGGCGTCATGATAACTACCAGGGCTGCTGGCACACACATTCATGATAATGCCCTGGGTATTACACACAACCTGGCAGTTGATGATGGAGTGATAGCCCTTGCAGTTGACATAGATTCTACCCTTTTCACTGGGTGGTGCTTTGATGTGGATGTGCGTGCAGTCTACGGCACCTAGTACCTCTGGGTAGTCTGCTATACAGTGGAAGAGATGCATATTGCCGGTCCTCTCCTCATGGGTGCTGGGGAAATATATGTGCTCCCCAGCATGTATTCGCATGACATCCAGGAACTTGTGGAGTACCCTGGATGCAGATGCCTGTGAGACCTACATGATGTCCCCAGTAGGTCTTTGAAAGGTATCTGTAGCTAGTATTCTTAAGGCTACACTTACCTTGGTTTCAACTGGGATGGGTTCCCCTCTGTTGGCTCTGGGTCTGAGGTGAGGCTGGTACAACTCGCAGAGTTGCTGAAGTAAGTCTCTGTCCACCCTGTAGCACTTTAGTATTTCCAGATCATGTAGCCCCAGGTAGGTTATCCTGGGTCTGAACACTCTTCTCCTCCTCAGTCTGGGACAGTTGTCAGTATTACCCTCCTCACCGCCCTCAGCCTGTAACACATACTGATGTATCAAACTGTCAGCAGCCCCTAACATTTTGTCAGTTAAAATTCATCTGAGTGTGTACACCAGTGGTGCAGAGTTTGTGGGAAAACCAGACTTAAAGGTGTTTGTATAGTTTATACCGGTGTAATGCAGATGCTGCCTGTGTGATTGGCTGACTATGATACATTCCACCTGCCAGTTATATTATTTGTACTTGAGTGCCTTTATTCTGCTATTTCCCATTTTTTTTCTTCCCATTTCCACCCCTTCTAACCCCTGTGGTGTGCCGTGCAAACCCACTGCTCAAATGTAAACACTTCTGCTGGTCCCTGTTGTTTTTAATTTTTTTTTTATTTCCATTGTGTTTAAGCCCAGCGGTGTGCCATGCAACCCCTGCAGCTATAGTAAACAGTTTTGAGCAGAAAGGGCCCTCCCAGGGATGCAAACATGTTCAGCATTTCTTAAAGTAGCTCAGACACACCTCCTTGCTTAGCTGTGCTTAGCTAAGCACAAATAGAGCCAGCAGAGCTCCATTGTGCTTACACCAAGCATGACACACCCCTTTTCATGTCAGCTGCTTCTCCTGCTTACACTGCAGCATTATAGCTCCTACACCATTAGTTGTAGGCAGACACGGTCTCCCATTTTTGTAGTATTATTTGTTTGTTAACTGGGTTCATAATAGGTAGGGGTAGGGGTCATTCTCTGGTCATCTTCACTACACATCAGGCCACAAGGGCAAGGATAAATACAACATTTATATGAAGTGTAGCCTACCAACCACTGTGATTTTTAAAATGTTTAAGGAAACCAGAATACCCACATAAAAATATGTGCATAATTAGGGAGGCATTTCAGGAACTTACACTATTTTAATTTCAATCAATTTCCTGTTTTCTCTTTGCTATGCAGCTTCACAGTGTTCTACTGTCCTAATCCACACAGTAATAATACAGGAATAAAAACAGAATGAAGTTTCCCATTCACATCTGCACTACTGACTGGATCTTAGGCCAGCTCACTACTGGCCCACCACTGGAGGCCATAAGAATACCTACCCTTCCATGTTCATAGATTGTCACTCTGCTGATGACACAGGGGGCCTTTCTAAGCCTAGCCACATTTTCCTGAAAGAATAATGACATACTGTATCTGAATAGGACATTGAAAGTCAGACATTTATAAGTTACCTCTGTCCATAAGGGACATGGGTGCCAGGCTAGGTGTAAAGTTACTCTTCCTCATCCAAAAGTCTAGATTGCACTTAAACTGGGTAATAGATGAACTCAGCTTTACATGGATGGGAAGCCTGTTCCATAAGGGGTGCAATCTTTGGGATGCATATCTGTCTCCCAACATGTTCTGTTTACAGACAAAATTCATGTCCCTAGACCTTATATTTCTGGTACTCTTTGACTTATGAATATGTAGGAGATTCATAAGAATGGGGTTTGAGGATGCCTTGAAAGCCAGGCATAGATTACCCACCAGCAATCTATAGGAGACTGGAGAGGGAAATGGTTTTAAGGTGTGCTGCATAAGGCAGGTTTGTTACACTGTGTATTCTTTTTGTAAGGAACCTCTAAGGTCACTCTAGTTGCTGCATATGCACGGTCAGCTACTTACCAAAGGGAGCATTGTACTATATGACTGGTCTGATAAGGGGAGAGTACAGTGGGATAATAACTTCTTTGTATCTAGATGCCATGCCCTTACTAATAAGTTGCACAACATAAAATGATTTCCTCTCCACTGTGGCCACGGGGTCGCCAAAGGTAAGGTACACAGATCCCTGACCGCTGGGTCAGCTCTTAAGGATGTATTATCAACATGGTAATTAGCCAGGATGGTTGACTTACCAAAGGGTACAATTATGCATTTCTTAGCATTTAGTTTAAGACCATGACTTTGGCACCATTTGTTAGTCAGAGACAGGCCTTCTTGAAGAAGACTAGTGTCTGCAGGGGTGTTGATGATAACCCCATATTGCAATCATCTGCAAACTTAGTCAGCCATAAGCATTCAGCATTTACTTTCATTTCAGGCAAATAGATGCCAAAAAGGAGAGGGTCCAGTATGGAGTCCTGGG
This sequence comes from Protopterus annectens, assembly GCF_019279795.1. Classification (NCBI taxonomy): domain Eukaryota; kingdom Metazoa; phylum Chordata; order Ceratodontiformes; family Protopteridae; genus Protopterus; species Protopterus annectens. The sequence goes on from NC_056732.1 coordinate 333,222,030, forward strand.
GGACTCTGCTAGTGACTGGCTTCTGGGTGGAGGTGGCCTCACCTATTTTGACATACTGGGTCTTATCAGTGAGCCAGTTTGCTCTCCCGCGGGTGATAAAAGGGTTTATACCAAAATTAGTGAGCTTGTCTATAATGCCTGAGTGGGATATTGTATCAAAAGCCTTGGCGAGGTTGAGGTAAGCTATGGGCACCGTCTTACCTTCACCCAATGCTTTGCGACCCTCTCAAAAAAGTCCAACAGATTTAATAGGCATGACCTTCCTTTAACAAAGCTGAAGAGTGATGGGTTCAGCATTTACAGGTTACCTGTGTCCTCATTTATCATATCCACAATGATTCTTTCCGTGGGGTCTATATCAATTCATTGAAGATTCACTTCAGAGAACCTGACTTAAAGCTTTGGAAATATCGGATCTGATTGATTGATTGATTGATTGTTTCATTGAACACAGTATATAAGGCAAGTTTTTCTGGTATGTTTTTACTCCTTGAAGGCTTTTGTGTTGAGCCTAGACATTAGATCAAAAAGTTTCTTCAGTTTTTAAATAAATTATTGGTGGATTCACTGGCTGGTTGTTTTCTAACCTGACTTAGTTGACTGCAAACCACCAAACTTCACTTCTGCAAACATTTACATTGAAAAAAGATTTCACCAGAGAAAGAAAGCACTTGGCGAATACCACAATGGAACACACAGTATGTCAAACCCACCCAAGTGGGGGGCTGTGACCTCACACCCCCCCAACTATATATACCATCTCCGAGATTGCACTACAGTGGGGAAAACAGCAAAGTTGTGCTGTTGGCCAACTGCTTCCTTTCCCTACTTAAATCTTTCACTGATGTGAACATTCATGGAAGTGAAGTTTGGTGGTTTGGGGTCAATAAAGTCAGGTTCGCTGAAGTGAATCTTTGATGAACTAATATAGACCACTTTCCACGGCCTTACATATGAGGCTGGTAAGGCGTATGGGTGTGTAGTTACCCGGATCAGTGGTTGGACCTCCTTTGTGCATGGGAATGACTGTAGCCATCTTCCATTCCTCGGGCACAAAACTTGACATAGGGCTCCATTTGAAAGATGATTCAAGTAGGCCAGAGCAGTCATGTTTCTAGCTATTTACTAAACATCCCAGGATGTTAATGGGGCCCACTGACGCAGTGTTTTTGACCTTGGAAAGTGCATGAATGACCTGTTCCCTAGTAATTGTTGGGGGGATTATAGTATGCAGTATTTCCTTTGGACTATTCTGGGGTACTGGGAGGAGAAATTTGAACTAAATCTGTTACCAAAAAGGTTGGCAATGGTCTCCGGTTCAGTGTGGTTGATACCATTTACAATAAGTTCTGCGCATCAGTGTGTATTTCCATTGAGGTTACAGACATATCTGTAGAGAGATTTGTGGTTGCCCTTTGCCTGAAAAGCAATTTTTTTTCTTCAAATTTTGCCTTTGAAGTATTAACTCTCTTAGCTGTCTGTTTAGATTGGTCAGGGGGCTTTTAGTATGTATAGCTTTGTTCCTCATATGCTTGGCCAAGATTTTTTTCTTTTGTTGTACAACTAATTGATATTGATTGCCTTTTGAGTTTGTCTTATTCTTAATTTGAATTGGCACAGCTTGTTCTATTCTTGCTATTAGTATGGCTGTACAGAGATTTAGTAGATAGTTCAGCATATGCTGTGGTGTTTATTGGGTTTGGAGGTGCTTGGGATTTAGCCAAGGTGTTGCTTAGTAGAGAGAGAAGTTAACTTTGGAATAGTTCCTAAAGGTTTTTCATTTCACTGGATTCCCAGATTTAATTTTTATTTCAAGCAATACTGCCTTATGATCAGATCTGATCAGCAAAGACATTGCATTGGGTGAGGAATATTGGCTTCCCCACGTTCATGAGTACATGGTCAAGGATGTTTGTACCTGTAGTTGGAGAATGGACCAACTGTTCCAGGATGTTGGTATTTAAAAAAATTAGGAATCCCTGGGCTTGTGCATTAGAAGTGGTGCAGGATTCCCAGTCTATAGAGGCATAACTGAGATCCCCCATAAATACCATACTGGGTTAAACAGTGAGGGACTCTAGTACATTGAGACAGGTAGTATGGGTTTCCTGGGACATGGCGGGGAACCTATACATTGCAAGGATATGTTATGACACCCTGTTTGTGTGAGTTGCACATGTAACGGTTCCAGTAGGTCATATCCTTTAACTAGTCTAGATGTGAAGTTGTTTTTAATGTAGACTGAGACTCCTCCACCTTTAGTTCCCTCATGTGCAGTAGCTGGTCTAAAGGTATGAAAGGCATTATAACCTTTCATTGCTGGGGTACTCTCTATGACTTTAAACCATATCTCTGTTGCTACATCAATGTCTACACTCTCCAGGTAGAGGAAGGCTTGCAGGGAGGGGAATTATTGTTAAGACTTCTAGCATTGGGCAGTGCTACCTTTAGATATTCCTTCATAGGTTCATTTAAGTCAGTAGGTTTATCAGTTTGGCATTGCCTGAAAAGAGCTCTATGGGGGTGGAAAAGGTCCTTGCCAATATCCAAAAGCCTAAGGGGATAAGTGCAGACCATCCCTGGCAAAGCAGTGTGGTCTGTCATACATGTCCTCCCAGGCCATCAAATATTGTACCCCCTGGATTGGCACCAGAAGCTAAGCCAATTCTTAAAATCAATAATTTTCTGTTGGTAGCCTGAGACATATAATCAGTGAGTCATATTGGTACCAGTGGTTCAATGTGACTTGATGGATCCACTATAGAATCAGCAATGACCAGGAAATTTGGCTGTGCGCTTGTTTGCCTTAAGGGTTTAGCAGTAGAGGGATTGGATACAGTGTTACTATGTGTAGCTCTGGGTAGTGTTTTAACAGAGTGTTTACATGATGGCTGAGGAACCTTTGTGCTGTGTAAGGTGTCTTAGTGTTTTAGGAAGGTTACCTGTAAGTGCCTCAGCATAAGTAGTTTTATGTGTAGGGTCTTTACCCTGTGCAGTAGGCATGGTGCAAGTGTCACTGACAACCTTTATAGGAACACTTTTGGTTGTATGAGAGTTTTGCCTCCAACATTAAAGTGTATTTACACCTCTCACATACTTTATCTGTTTCATTAAGAATAAGTAGGTTGTCTGTGTACATGAGTCAATTGCTACAATGCCTCAGAATACCCATTTAAACCAGACAGACTGGCCACAGAGAGAGTCAGGAAGTGCATATGTATAGCTACTGATCTATTAGGGAGAAGTGAGGAAAATTTAAGTATTGAAGAGGTCAATAGGACAAAGATATTGATGAGCAACACTCAGCTATGTACAAACTACATGCTCTAGTAGTTAAAAAATATGTCTAGACAGTAATGCCACAACAGTGTATTCCACAAACCTTCCTAATATAAAATAACTGGTTTGGAGCCCAAGTGCTTAAACTGGAACAAAGACACTTAGAGGCACAATAAGCCATTACCAGCTATTTCCAGCTCAGAAGGGTGGAGGCTACCATCTTCTTCCACAAGAGTGCAGACCACAACTTTTCTTAATGTAAAATAACTGGTTTGGAGCCCATGTGCTTAAACAAGAACTAAGATAATTTTAGAATAAAAGAAACAATAAGCCTTCAACCAGAAATTCCCAGCTTAGAAGGGCATATGCTGTCCTGTCCTACTACAAGAGTGTAGACCACAAACTTTCCTAATATAAAATAACTGGTTTGGAGCCCAAGCGGTTAAATCAGAACAAAGACACTTAAAATAACAGGCACAATAAGCCTGTTTTGAGAATGCAGTTAAATGATGACTCCAGTTTTCCTGATAAGCTATATTTTAGACTACTCAGGAGGCATCCTGAGATGTTATTGGGGCACACTGAGGCTGTCTTCTTGGCCTTAGCGAGCACAAACAAGACATGGTCTCTAGTTATAGTTGGAAGGGTTAAGGGTATTTCTTGGGGGGGGGGGTGAGTGGGGATAAAGCTGGAACTGAATTTTTCAGCCAACAGATTCTCTATATCACCAGGATTAGTGAATGTAGCACCATTAGCCACCAGTTCAGCATGCTGCTGAGTGCTGCCATTGATGTTTCTGACATAGTTGAAGAAGGCCTTATGGTTGTCTTTTGTCTGGGATGCTACCTTAATCTCAGATTTGGCTTTATGTGACTTAATTAATCCTCTTAGTTACCTGTTTAGTTTGATGAGAGAGTTCTTATCTTTATGGGAGTTTAACTTCCTGACTTTTGCCATGATTTTTTTCCTTTTGTCATATATCCTGTTTAATTTGGGACTGCAGCAAGGTGATTTGTTTTTGGACTTAATTATGGGCTTATTTCTAATAGGTACAGAAGCTTGTATGCAGCCATTGACATGGTTGTGCAGAGTTTCTATGAACAATTCTACATAGGCTGCTACAATTCTACCTAGGCTGCTGTGCTCTCTGGGTTTGAAGGGGAGTTGAATTTTGAAAAGCTATATCTTAATAAAAGGTAGTTTGCCATGGAATAGTTCTTGTTATTCTGTTTACTGGAGTTACTTAGTTGATTTTGATTTAGAAGAAGACTGCTTTATGGTTGGACCTTGCCAGGGAAGACATGGCATTGTGTGGTGCAGCATTCTCCCATATTGTGAGTACAAAGTTAAGTATGTTTGAACCTCTAGTGGGCCTATGCACTAATTGTTCAAGGGTGTTTGTATTTACAAAGTCCAGGAATCTATGTGCCTGCAGATTTGAATTTGTGTAAGATTCGCAGTCTAAAGAGGGGTAATTAAAGTTCCCAATGAGGTGGGTGTTCAGTTGGATAGTAAGTGTCTCCAGTAGGTCCAAATATGTACTGTGAGTTACTTAGGGCATGGAGTGTGACCTATAATTAGCTAGCTAGGATATGGTATGGGATTTTATCTATGATAATCTGCACATGGAGAAACTCCAGAACTTCATCCTGTTTAACCAACCTAGAGGATGTTTATTATTTATGTATACCAAAACACCTCCACCTTTAGCCCCTGTTTATGCAGGCACTGGTCTACAAGTGTGGAAGACACTGAAACCTTGCACCGCCAGGTTACTTTCAGCAATTTTAAACCATGTACTGGTAATTGTACATATGTCTATATTCTGAAAGGTGAGGAGGGCTTGGAAGGAATGCAGTTTTATGGTTAGGCTCCTGGCATTGAGCAGTAATGCCTTGAGGTTCATATGAGGTGATTTTGCTATTTTGCTAGTTTGTTAATTTGGCATTGCCTAAAGAAGGCAATATGGGGTGGATAAAGTTTTAGCCAGTATTCAAAAGCTTAGAGGTGACAGGTGCAGACCATCCCTGGCAAAGGAACATGGTCTGTTAACCATGTCCTCCCATGCTGACAAATATTGGATACCCTTAGAATGACACCAGAAACTCAGCCATTTGTTAAAATCAATCACCATTTGTTGATATTGTAGCATCATCCTCAGTGAAGGTAATATGCTACTAAATGCTATGCTCATACTAGCCTGATACACATAGTCCAAGAACACCATAATGTCTCTCTTTATATGGTCCATGGGGGTATGTCTCAGGTCATTTACATCTACATGGACGATGATGGCATCATGCTGGTAACTGTGGTGTAATGACTTGATTGTGCACATAATTTAGCTAACCGTGGCACCAGACAGGCAACTAACCGTTATCTTCTCATTGTTCAGCGTGGTTAGAGGGATATCAGTTCCCTATGACTAGAGTCCTGGGGAGTGTGTTTGCTTGCTTTAAGGGCTTGGCTTTGTATTTGTGAATCTCTCAATTTGATTGTATGTGTGGTGTTAGATGTTATTTTTGCTGAGTGTTTTTGGGTTTGCTGAGGAATAACTTTGACAACTGATGGCCTAGGAGATCTTTGTTGTTTAGGAAGATTGAATTTAACACCCTCACATACATTGGTGTTTGTGTGTGGTATGTGCTATGTGTGGTAGGTGTTGCCTGCATGATTTTGACAACCTGATGTGTGTTTGTATGAGAGAGTTCAGTCTCCCATGACATTGTGTAAATACACCTCTAGCATACTGTATCTGTTACTTTAAGGATTAAGTGGTTATCAATAAACATGAGACAATTGCTGCATTGTCTCATGATACCTATATCCACCAAGCTGGCTAAAGAGAAGTTAGGAAATTGCATACCTATGCTGTCCAGACCTTTAATTGTTGCGCTACAAGGGGTGGCATACTGGGGGTTTACCGAATGCTAGTAAGGGTGCTTTACAGAGGCAGACTAGGTTAAAAAATACAGCCGTGGTTACTTAAAATAAGTTATACAAGTGCAATATAATAATCCAAAGTACTTTGCTTTGCCAGGATGGCACTTAATGCAAATAAAACACTTCTGGAACACAGCCTAGGATGCCGGACTTTGCTGAGCTCTGTGGAAATGAGCACAGAGCCAAAGAAATATGCCAAATTTATACCAGCACTGAATAAACAGAAAACTGAATACTGAACCCTCTGTCAAATAAAATGACTACATTTTGAGTCCATCTGTGTGTTTCTCAACTCAGACAGACCAGGCAAGCAACTGCAGCTACAAGATGAATACTCTCAGTCCTCCTAATGTAAAGACACAGTGAAAAGAATCCCACAAGTGCAATGCTACTACAAACAACTTAAACAGCTAGCTAGAAATCCCTTACAAAAGGTGATTTCAAGACAAACAGTGTAACAGCAGCAAAAGTGATAGGAAAATCAATTTTTGTAAAAAAAAAATAAATAATAACAGTGAAGTGTACAAATAAAGCAAGGGAATATCAGTGATTACTTAAAATAAGTTACATAAGTGCACTTTAACAATCCAGAGTATTTAGCTTTGCCTGGATGGTACTGGATGCAAATAAAACACTTCAGGAACACAGGACAGAATGCCAAGCTATGCTGACCTCCTGGGAGATGGTCAATGAAAGAAGCACAAATATGTCCTCAAGCACATTGATAATGCTGATGTGTGTGGTATATCCTAGCTTAACTCCTGTTGAGATTATCCTGCATAGACATCAACACAGAAAGCAGATATTAAACTTCTATGAATTGGAGTAAGTCTGTTTCCTCCTTTGTCCCAAGGAAGGATAGGTATGCAATGAGATTCATAGGTTCATAGGTAGATACTAGGCTATCTGCCCTAGGGCATTTATAAGCCTAGCCAGAGTATATTTGGCTTCCGCCTCCCTATTAGATTAGCCTACTGTGCGTCTGTAAAGTAGGTCACAGAAGGTACCCTTTTAAGATTAGTTTACTGTGCCTCTGTCTACCAGGGACACAGAAGAGATCCCAGGGGAAGAATTTGCAATTTCCCATCCACGCGTCCAGATTTTGCTTGAAGAGGGTCAGCGAGGGGCTATGTCTAACATGAATTGGGATTCTATTCCAGAGTGAGGGGAGCCTCTGGGAAATGAATCTGTCCCTCCAGCATGTCCTATTTATCTTTGTGCTGAGGTTTAAGTCCCTGGAGCGTGTAGCTCTAAGGGACTTGGATTTTTTTGAGGTGGAGCATGTCCATTAATTCTGGGTTTGACATGGCTTTGTAAGTCAGGTATAGATCGCCTCTGAGTAGGCGGTAAGCAACTGAGTAGAGCTGGAGTTTCTTTAGTTGAGCTGCATAGGACATCTGTTTGTAGCCCATGATCCTCTTGGTGAGGTACTTTTGGGGTCTCTCCAGTTGCTGCAGGTGTCGGGTAAGGTACATCCCAAAAGGGGCATTGTATTCAATTATGGGCCTGATGAGTGACGAGTAGAGGGGCACAATGACCTCTCTTGATCTAGATGCGAACCCTTTCGTGATAAGGTGGGCTATATTGAAGGTCTTTCTAACCACTTTGGCAACGTGATTATCAAAGGAGAGATTACTATCTACGTTGGTCCCCAAATCTCTAATTACTTCTTCCGTACTTAATGGATTACCACCTATGTGGTAATTTGTGGGCACCTTGTTTTTCTGAAAGGGGATGACTATGCACTTTTTAGCATTTAGCTTGAGGCCGTGGCTCTGGCACCAAGCATCCATCTCTGTGAGACCCTTTTGAAGGATGCTTGTGTCAGCTGGAGATTCGATTATGGCCCCCAGTTTGCAGTCATCTGTGAACTTTGTCAGCCATAATCCCCCTGTGTTAGCCTGAACCTCAGAGAAGTATATACTGAACAAGAGAGGTCCCAGAACTGAGCCCTGTGGGATGCCACTTGTAACTGGTTTGGATTCGGACATGGCACCTACGATTCTGACCATGTGGGTTCTATCTCTGAGCCAGTTTGCAACCCATCTTGTGATATAGGGGTTGATATTTAAGATGGTAAGCTTATTTATGATGCCCGAGTGGGGTATTGTGTTGAAGGCTTTTGCGAGGTCCAGGTAGGCTGTGTGGACTACCTTGCCCTCATCTATGGCTTTGGTAACTGTTTCAAAGAAATCAACTTGGTTTAAGAGGCAAGATCTGCCCTTAACAAAGTCGAATTGGATAGGGTCCAGTGTCTGGAGGCTCCCAATGTCTTTGTTTATGAGTTCCATGATAATATGCTCCATAGCTTTACAGACCAGACTAGTCAGGCTTATGGGGCGATAGTTTCCGGGGTCCATTGTGGAACCACCTTTGTGGAGTGGGACCACTGTAGCTGTACACCATTCTTTGGGTACATATCCTGTAGTAAGGCTAAGTTTGAACAGTGACTTAATGTCAGTGTTCAGTTCTTCTTGGAGCTCGTGTAAGACACAGCCTGGGACACCGTCCGGTCCCATAGATGCTGTGTTTTTTGCTTTGGAGAGGGCAGCTTTCACCTGTGCATCTGTGATGTCAGGGAGGTTACATTCAGTTGGGATAGGCATTTGCTCCTTTGGGGGTGAAGGGGGGGAGAAGTTTGCGCTGAATCTGTCTGCCAGGATGTTGGCTATGTCTGTAGGTTCGGTATATTTTGTACCGTTATGAAACAATTCAGAGCATATCTGGGAGTTTCCGCCCGTGTTCCTGACATAACTAAAGAAGGCCTTGTGATTATCTTTAGTGTCTAGGGCAATTTTTCTTTCGAAACTGGCCTTTGATGATTTTATGAGGGATCGAAGTTTCTTGCTAATACTGATCAGAGATGCCTTCCCTTTTTGGGATTTTGCTCTGTCATGTAGTAGCTTCCTCCTTCTGTTGTATAGCTTATTTATGGCTGGGGTCCACCAGACCGGTCTCCTGTTTTTGGAGGAGTGAGTCTTGGTTTTATTTGGGATAGCACGATCCATGCATTCCTGCAGGTGCTCATAGAATGCATTTGTAAAGGATTCTGTGGATTGGGCTGTATTATCCTCTGGCCCAGGGGCTTTGAAGGATTCCACCTCAGTGTTGAGAAGTGCTAAGTTGGCTTTTGAGAAATTCTTTACAGTGATTTCCGTGGCTGGGGGTGGGGACGGGATATGGATGTCCAGGGAAATTTGTTTATGGTCTGATCTTACCAATGAGGGGTTTACCTCTGGTGTGGAACATAGAGTCCCCATGTTGGTGATGACCAGGTCCAATATGTTGTTCCCTCTTGTGGGAGTGGTGACCAGTTGTTCCATTGTGTTAGAGTTTATAAATTCAAGGAACCGTTGGGTGAGGGTGTTTGGGCTTGAGTAGTTTTCCCAGTCAATGTTTGGGTAGTTGAAGTCACCCAATAAAATAGTGTTTGGAGAGACCTTCATATTCTCCAGTGTTCTCAGGAATGCCAAGTGGGGTTCCTGTAATAGGGAGGGTGTTCTGTAGCAGGCTACAAAGTGAAAGGCAGTTTTGCACACTGTTAGTTGCACATGGATGGTTTCCGATGCTTCGTGCAGTGCCACTAACCTGGAGGTGTAGGTATCTTTGATGAATATAGATACTCCCCCTCCTTTTGTGCTTTGGTCCGAGTTTTGGGGCCGAAACGCATGGTATGAGTTATAACCTGGTAGTGCTGGGGTGCTCTCAGGAGCCTTGAACCAGGTTTCTGTTACTGCACAGACATCGATTTTCTCCATACTGAGGAGAGCCTCGAGTGCGTGCATCTTGAGGTTTAGACTTCTGGCATTGAGTAGCATTACCTTTAGTTTTTTTATCCTTGGGTTGTCTATGGAGGTGGGTTTGTCCTTTGAGCCTTGCCTAAAAAAGGCACTATGGGGGTGGCAAGAGCCTTGGCCAGTATACAAAAGGCTAAGGGTGACAGGCGCAAGCCGTCCCTAGCGAAGCAACGTGACTTGTCGAGCATGTCATCCCAGGCTGACAGACACTGGATCCCCTTTGAATGACACCAATACTTTAGCCAATTGTTGAAACTGATCATTTTGTCTTTATACTGTGGCATCATTCTTGGTGAGGGCAAGATGCTACTCAAGGTCAGGGTCATACCAGCCTGGGCTACATGGTCAGAGAGCTCCTCTATGTCTCTTTTCATGTAGTCCAGGGAGGTACGTCTCAGGTCATTCACACCAGCATGAACAATGACGGAGTCATACTTGTACTTGCTTTGGAGTGACCTGAGTGCTTGCATTATGTGGCGGATCTTGGCACCCAACAGGCAGTTTACAGTGACTTTCTCCTTGTTCAGTCTGGTGAGCGGGACGTCAGTGTGCTGGACAACAGAGTCCCCTATAACAAGTGTATTTGGTGTGTTGTTTGGCCTTAAGGGCTGTGACTGTGAGGCACACTGATTTTGTGAGATATGTGATTTGTGGGTATTGTTGAGGGGTGGCTGTTGCTTGGATATCTGCTTAGGAGGTCTTTGCTGTTTAGGCAGATTTTTATTTAGAGCCTCCGTGTATGTTTTTGTGTGTTTATGTGTTGGGTATGCAGATGCAATAGGTCTGTGTGAGACTGGATTTGTGGTGTGGGTGGTTACCTTTTCCTCCTGACTGACTGTTATCTCTTCCCAAAGATTTTGGTTATAATACACATTACAACAGAAAACATAGTACACAACCATCTTCTCAGGTTGTTCAAACATTCCTAGCCAGTAAGCTAAGTGATATGGCCATTTTGTCCCTCTTCCCAGATGAGTTTTGTGTATTTTTTAAGCATAGTTAGTTTATCACTGTGTGTTTTTCTGATTTAAACATAGTTCCCTGTGAAGAGCTGATTTTATCTCACCAGGGTAGTATAACTGTATGTCTTTATGAACTGATGATAGTTGATCCGACCATCCTGTCACGGGGACCTCTACAAAATAGCACTAGTTTTGTAAACTAGGTGTCATGAGTTAGATGTATGAAATAATTGCAGCTATGTGCTTCTTGTGTACATTTCTTAAACTCTTGACTTTTCTTCCATTACTGGTAACTTCCACTTTATTCAGTAAACCTTCACTTTCTTCTCTTGCATAAGCTCTGTTCAGCATATATGCAGTATGCATCTGCCTGGGTGACTTCTACTGTCCTGTCAGATCATATTTTTGTGAGATGCCTTGTTTAAGGGCATTCTGAAAATGTTCTGCAAGAACTTTGGATTAGTTTTGACCAACAGCTGATCTATATTAATACACACACACACACACACACACACACACACACACACACACACACACACACACACACACACACACACACACACACACACACACACACACACACACACACACACATTTCCAAAGATGCACTGACTGCAAATACTTCAGTATGAAATAACCAAACAGTCCACTCCAGTAGGTAACCCCAACAAGATGATATATTAATTAGTGCTTTCATACTTTCACTCACAGTGAATCTCATCAGACTAATAAACTTTTAAAACACAAGTAAGTTTAGATTATTGCAAATCACATGTTCAGTTTACACAAATTTACACACACTCCTGCTCACAAGCACTCCACTTCCAGTAGCTTAATACATCAAAAATGTTTCTGCGAAAAATTCACATAAAGTAGAATAGATTCAAAGTTCAAGTTAATGTCTGTAGGTGAAAATCAGATCTGCTTGAAATTCTAATTGCCTTAACCATTATATCAGTGTATATTTACAACATATAACAGAAATATTGTTACTTCATTATCTCATTTTTCATTTCTGGCTTGATGCTAATAAATTCATTCAAGCCAGGGAAAATGTTAGCTGCCAGCTCAAGTTGCTAGAAAAGTTCCATCCTGTCAAGTAGTTACCCAACATCCCCTCCTCTTTCAGAAGTAATTAAGACTCTCCGTCACATAAAACACAAATTTCTTAAAATTTGTACATAGTGTGGAATGTTTGCATAGTGCATTGTAATTATCTCTCATTTTTTATAGAATATACATGGTTTTGTGTTTTTTGCTGAATTTTCTTGCCCATTTTATGGACATAAAAAACACTGCAGGAGATGCATACATGCAGCATGAACAACATTCTTATTACCACAACTGAAATGTTCTTTAGTACCATATGTTTTCCCTGTTTTCTCATGACAATACTATGGGCTACAGGCAATGAATCTGAAAATGCCAAAAAAAACAAAACAAACCACAGGCATATGTTCCCTTCATTTCTATTGTGACTTTTTCTTTCTCACTGCCTTCATTCCCTTCTAACAACCTTTTTAAGTTGTCACCCTTTATGTTATAAAAGTAAGGGTTCTCACCCACAGTCACAGAGATGTTTGCATTACTTTTCAGAATTTTCCAATTGTTTCTTTTAATGTTTTTAATGGTGAAACTGTCCACACTAAAGTGTACCTCATCCCCAGGGTTCAGTAACTAATCATTGGCAAGTTGATTCCCTTTCAACTTTACCTCCATTAATATGGGTTTGAATTTCCCTGTCTTCTCTTTCTTCACTTGCTCTACAATTTCAACTTTCACTTCACAGTAACCTCTCTTTGCAAACATGTTGTGACGTCCCTCCCCTGAGCCAGTAATCAAGGAGCCTCAATCCTCACCACTGACGCAGGTGGGGAATGTTCACTTAGAACACAAATAGATACACACAGTATTTTCAGATGCAGCTCTCTGCACCAAGCACAATTTCTCTTAAGAGCATACAGGCAGTGCATTCCAATCCTGGGACTGGGTTTCCCTCTCCAGGCCCGAAATAAGACTCCTGCCTCTCACAGTTATAGAGATAAGTCCTTAGTCGGCTGTTCCAAGCTAAGTCCTCCACCACCCTCTTTGTGAAATCAGTGCTTTCGGTGTCCCTATTCAAAGTAGTTGACGCACACACTTTCTTTGAGATTTGGTTTTCACATACATAAACACACCTGGGAAAGGCTGGCATGGTGTAACTGCTCTACCACCTCCACCCAGACTAAAAGGGGGGATACATTGCCACCAAAACCCCCACAAAGCCAGCTACTCTAGGGCTCTTGCCAGGGTACCCAGTTACTCTTAGTAAAATTAATAGTTATACAAATGGTAGTATTAACCAAGCAGCAAGACTTTCAGGAGTGTGGAGCTACAGTATCACTAAATAAATACAAGTACTCTCAAAAGTTTAAATATTTTCTAAAAGACCAGCCACAATGAAAGGTTTGGATATTCAATAATAAATAAGGCAATACTAAAAATCTATTCAAAATAAACACCAGAGTTTCAATCACAGGAAATATAAAAAAACAGCACAGCTGGACAGATTCACACAGATACAGAAAAACAATATTTAACTAAGCTCACTATATTTTCCTAACTTACTGAAGAATTACTGTGCCCATATTACTGGCTAGAGCAAGGCAAGATGAAGTGGATGAATGTCTTTGTTGTCAGGTTCCCAAAACAGAGTGCTGAGTGTCACTATCACATCTCACAGTAATATATAAATACAGTTTCAGTGCTGGCTATAGAATGTCATCACATCTTGTCACCTGACTCCGTTTTTCCCACACAATCCCCTCACTAGCAACTTGAGCCAAGATCTGGTACAGATGTATCACAATACACACCTAGAGCTTTGCTAATGCCTAGTCCAGCATCTGGAGACTGTAAAACAATTCCAGTTCTTTCATCCTTTCTGTAGAGACTAACCAGGCACACTCTGGTATGCCAGGGTAGCAATTAGTTCACCACTAAGAACAATAAGAGCAGGACCCCATCCCAGACATTACATCTCTGCTGCATTCAGGCCTGTGAGATAAAACCTTTATGGCCTAAAGCAAGTCATTTAATTTCAAGCTATTTTTCATAAGGTAAGCTGGGCTGAGCTTAACCCCGTCCCTTCCAGCATCATCTGTTAACATATATGCATTTCATCAGTTACAATACAGTCTAACATACATGTATATTTCTTTTCTGTCCAGCAGGACCCACTGTTGGTACAGTGAGTCCTGCTGGAAACACTGTTGATACATTTTTAACACAAGTAACTTTACAAATAAATTTTTAACACAAGCGTCTGTTCAAATTAGTTTGATATTCAAATGACATAAAATTCTTTACAAAATTTCAGCTAGTTATGCTGGCATATGTTCCAAATGCACTGCCCTACTCTCTCTGGCATAGCTGGCACTACCTCACATCATCACATCTCTCCCCCCTTTGAAGACTCAACCTACTTTTTTCAAGTGGCCCTGGAGAAACATTGCTTGAGAGAAATGAGCCTGCCTGGGAATACATTAATCCATACCCTGTCTTGAAAGCCCATCTGCATTAACATTGCTGACCCCTTCTACAAAGGTGTCAGTATGAGCCTCACTGATGAGATCAGTCACCAGATCCCCTCAGACTTCTCCTGCCACCCACTGCAAATACTCAGCACAAGGGTCTCCCTACCATGGTAAGGCTTCATCGTGTTAACATGGTACAGTCTGTGCTCCTACCTCCTGCCTAGCAGTTCTACCATGTTGTTAACATCACTGACCTTCCTTACCACTTTGAAGGGTCCTTCCCAAGCTGACTGCAGCTTATTGTGTCTGACAGGAATGAGCAATATAACCTGCTCTTTCACAGCATACTCTAGGCCTTGAGCATTCTGGTCATACCAGACCTTTTTCTGCTGCTGGGCTTCTGCCAGGATCTCCTGGGCCAAGTCCATGAGCTCCCTAAGCCTTCTCCTGAAGTTTAGAACATATGCCACAACAGACTCCTTGTGAGATTCACACTCACTCTCCCACTCTTCACAAATCAAATCCAAGGATCCCTTCACCCTATGCCCATACAGCAACTCAAAGGGTGAAAAACCTATGGATTCTTGGGGTACCTGTCTGTATGCAAACAGCACTTGGGGCAAATATTTGTCCCACTCTCTCTTAAACTGGTCTGCAAATGCCCTTAGCAAAGTATTCAGTGTAGAGTTTAACCTCTCCACAAGACCATTAGTCTGTGGGTGGTAAGGGACGGCCTATAGGTGCTTCACCAAACAGCACTCAAACAGACAAGCCAGTAGGTCTGACATGAAATTGGATTCTCTGTCAGTCAGTATTTCTCCTGGGAAACCTACCCTGCTGAAAATTTCTAACAAACCAATTGCCACCGTCTCTACCTCAGTGATGGACAGAACCCCAGCTCATCTAAAGAGTTACACTACCTATCTTCCAACCAGATTCTCATGTCCTCAGGCAAAGCACTAAGGGCTTGTTCCCTCACCAAAAGTTCTGTCAGCCTTTCAAATGTGGTGACCTGACACTCACTCAGCCACCTATGAAAATAAGTGCTTATCTCAGCAGTATAATCACATACACTTTCATCTGCCCTACGTCTATGGTCACAATTTTTTTTCTCTAGGCTTCAGGTGTTAATTTAAAACATTCCAATAAACATTGTTTAACCTTGTCATAATTTACACAATCAGCATAAGACCATTTAGAAATAATAGTTACAGCTTTACCATAGAGTAAGGGGGTCAGGAACTGTACCCAGAGCCCTTGGTCAACATTATACTGTTTACATATTTTGTCAAATATATGAATAAAACTATCAAAATGATCACCTTTTTTATACTGTGAAAGAAATTTCCTGACTTTTGTTGTTTCTGGGGTTCAGTTATTCCCTTCTTCGTTACCTCCATCTTCCTGTCGATGAGTCAGCATGTCCCTCTCATGTTGATGCTGCTTCTCATTTTCTTCAGCCTACAAACTCCGCAGTTTTTCATTTTCTTCGACCTTCAAATGCCATAGTCACTCTGCCAGTTCTAATTCAATGTGTTTTGCCTCCAGTTCAAGTCTCTCTAACTCCGGATGGGTTTTTAAATCCTCTGAGGAAAAGGTGAACCGCCTTGTTTCTGAGGGCTGTGCATCCCCTTCACCAGACTGGTTGTTGTCCTGGTTGCTGGTTTGTGTTGCAGTTGCAACTAAGGCTGAAATCATTTCCTCTTTAGTCAGGTTGGCATGCACCAGTTCTTTGGATTTGCACACCTTAGCCAACTGGTTCACTGTCAGATTGCCATAATCCTCTGCTGACATCTTTGCCTGCTTTCCCTGACTAAACTAAACTAACAAAAATACATAAAACTGTTGTTAAAAATGAAACTCTGCATGTTTACCTTGTGGCTGCTGACAGTACACACACACCTTTAGTAATAACTGCTTACAGGCTACATAAGTTCAATTAATATCCCACCACTGTCAACAATATGTGAAGTCCCTCCTCTAGGCCAGTAATCAAGGAGCCTCAATCCTCACCACTGACACTGGTGGGTAATGTTCAATTAGAAGAAAGATAGGTACACACAGTATTTTCCAATGCAGCTGTCTGCTCCAAGCACAATTTGCCTTTAGAGGAGGCTGGGTTTCCCTCTCCAGGGCCTAAATAACACTCCCCACTGACACAACTACAGATTTAAGTCCTTAGCTGGGTGTTCCAAGCCATGTCCTCTACCACCCTCTCTGTGAAATCAGTGCTCTCAGTGTCCCTGTTTAAAGTAGCTGACACACACACACACACACACACACACACACACACACACACACACACACACACACACACACACACACACACACACACACACACACACACACACACACACTTGGGAAAGGCTGGCACAGCTAACCCGCCCTACCACCTCCACCCAGACTAAAAGGTAGATACACTGCCACCAGAACACCCATAAAGCCAGCTACTCTAGGACTCTTGCCAGTGTACCCAATTACTGGTAGTAAAATTAATACTTATACAAATGGTAGTATTAACCAAACAGCAAGACCTTCGGGTGAGTGGAGCTACAGTACCACTAAATAAATGCAAGTACTTTCAAAAGTTAAAATATTTTTAAAACACCAGCCACAATAAAAGGTTTATATATTTAATAATAAATAAAACAGTACTGAATATCTATTCACAACAAACACCACAGTTTCAATCACAGGAAATATAAAAAGAAACACAGCTGGAAATATTTAGACATACAGAAAAACAATATTTAACTAATCTCACTATATTTTCCTAACTTTCTGAAGAATTATTGCTCCCTACTTACTGGCTGGAGCAAGACAAGCTGAAGGGGAGGAGTGTCTTTGTTGTCAGGTTCCCAAAAATAGAGTGTTGGTATAAGGTCAAACAAAGCAAACAGGAGTATGAGTCACATCTCTCACTAACATCTAAATACAGTTTCAGTGCTGGTTACAGAATGACATCACATCTTGTCACCTGACTCTGTGGTTCCCACACTACCCCCTCACTAACAACTGAGCCAGGATCTGGCATAGATGTGTCACAATACACATCTAGAACTTTGCTAATGCTTATTCCTGTATCTGGAATCTGTAAAACAATTCCAACACTTTCATACTTTCTGTAGGGACTAACCAGACATTCTCTGGCACCCCATTGTAGCAATTAGTTCACCACTAAGAGCAGGACCCCAGCCCAGACATTGCGTCTCTGCTGCAGTCAGGCCTGTGAGATAAAACCTTTATGGACTAAACCAAGTCATTTAATTTCAAGCTATTTTTCTTAAGGTAAGCTGGGCTGAGATTAACCCCTTCCCTTCCAGCATCCTCTGTTAACATATATATAAATTTAGTCAGTTGCAATACAGTCTAACATACATGTATATTTCTTTTCTGTCCAGCAGGACATGGCAGTATCATCCAAGCAGCAAGACATTCAATAGCACTGCCCTACTTTCTTTGACATAGCTGGCACTATCTCACATAATCACACATGCTTTCAATTCTGTCATCTTTTGTTCAAAAATCTGTTTCTTCACTGGTAAACCTTGAAACCCTAATTATCTGGCTTCTAACTATGTTCAATTTTAGGTCCTGTAGATGTGCACAGCTGTAGTGAACATAGGAATTCTCACCATCTTGCTTTTTACAAATCCTTGTACATAAGCTTTCTGTGTCAGGTGTCTTGAAAATTTCTAGGGCAAAAAACTGGACCACCAGGTATAATGAGATGGCTGTATGAAATAATTCAGCTCTCTGCTTCATGTGTACAATTCTTAAACTCTGACTTTTCTTCTGTTACTGGTAACTTCCATTTCATTCAGTTATACTTTAAGTTTCCTCTCTTGCATAAGCTCTGTTCAGCATATATGCAATATGTATCTGTCTACATGGCCTCTATTGTCCTGTCAGATCATATTTTTGTAATTTCTTAAGTAACATTATTTGTAGTTGTGAGATGCCTTGTATAAGGACATTCTAAAAATGTTCCTGCAAGGAGTTTTGACTTTTGTATATATGAAAATTCTCACACTTATCACACCTGTACGTAGCTTTTTAAATTTGAACATATATGGTCTGAGTATCAGTAAACACTCTTGCTCCATATGGTAAAAGCTTGCTAATTACTTAAGTATTGTGCCAATTCTAAACTGGCTGGCATCTACTTATAACACACCTGACTTACTTATGTCATATTATATCATAGTCAATGTCTTATTCACAAGGGCTTTTTTAATATTTTAAGACTCATCTTGTTCCAGCAGCTATACCAATTATGTGTTATGTTCTAAAAGCTTCCTTTCAGTCTGATATATTTAGTATAAACTTTGATAGCTACAATACAGTTTCTAAGACTTTTACAGCTCAGTTGTCCTCTTGGCGTAGCATTTCCAATATGACTCTCATGTTCTTAGCTTCTGTCTTTACATCTTCTGAAATTAAAATGTGACTCATATGCTTCAAACTGGTTACAGAAATTTAACACTTACTTCTTTGCAACTTATTAATGCTTTAATTAGGCTGTCCACTAGCCTGGTCTTATACTCCTGTTTGCTTTGTGTGACCTTATACCAACAAACCATCAATGTCTACAGCACCATCCAGACTTTCTACAATCTGTGTTACAGCCCTTTGGAACACATAGACAGCAAATGGTATGTCCACAGAGGTTTATTACAATAAAAAAACAAAATACAGGGTTTAAATAAAATATCCTGTGCAAATCATCTTCAAAGCCCTATCTTTGTACTCTGTCTAATACAGACTGTTGAGAGATGATATATGGCTAGCATATGAAGCATCTTTGGACTCCGTTCTGATGAACCTTTTGCATATCCACAAAATGAACAGCATAAGAACTACTAGATCCAGACACTTACATTTTGCTTACGATATAAATGGGACATGTTGGTAGGACATGTATATTTTTCAGTGAATTTCCATTCTCTGGAACAGACTTTTGATCTGTGTGAAGCAAAGACCTATGTAATCCCTATTCAAGCATAACCTGGAAAAGTGGATGGAAAACCGGAAACTCTCCTATGGTCTGGCACCTACATCTCTGATGGACAGAGGCAGTAGTTAAATATGCCCTAGTTAACATATTACCCCTTAAAATAACCACTAAGGCATAATAACTCATGAGAGACATTTGGTTTGCATGGCTAGGTTTGTAAAGTTCCCAGCAGTCATTAACTTAGTAAACACCTATGAAGCTATGAACTTCTGGCACTGATAAAAAGACAGGCAGAGAAATATATATCTTTCCAGTAACATGTTAAATGTACAAAGCTTGGAGCTTTTGTTTCTAGCTTGATCTACCAGAAATCATGCTCAACATCCAATTAGAATGCTATATTGCATCAAGTATAGTAAACACAACTTCATCAAAGGTTAGTAAGAACGTTTAAGTTTGCCTTTTTAAAGCTGTGTATGTTTAGGTGTGTTATGGTCCCTATGCCTGTTTGGCTAGTTCCTATGATCTTATTGATAAACAGCATTCTTTTGTAATTACCTTAGTAAACTCTTACAAATTTACATAGATTTTGAGTTTGTCCAGTTTCACTGCAGTGACCACACTGTTAACCCATTCAGCATCTTCCAATTGCTTTACAATCACACAAGGCTTTCCTTTCTTTACACAAAGAACATCACCAGTAGCTCTATGAGAAAGACAGAAAGACTGAGACAGGGACAGAGAGAGAAAGAATAGAGCAGTAACTTAGAAGAGCATCTGGAGAAATTGTAGCGTGGTATTCTCCTGGCAAGCCTTGTGGCACAGTAAATAAGACTGTATATTTCTACAAACTGGCAGTGCTTGAGTATGTACCCTGTATGCTTCTAAATAATGTCAGTTTTCTGTACTACACCCTTACTGCTAGTACATTTAATGTGAAATGCTGCACTCATAATGAACTGACTGGCAATATTCACACAGTCTGTTTGTACAACATTATGGTTACTGTATGCCACAGCAATAGTCAAGGAAACACTCATGCAAGTGCCTCCTTCAATATATGAATCTCTCTGTACTTGTATACTGTGTATTTATTTTATCATGTCAGACTTCGCACATGTTAAGAAACCCAATATATTTGGTTTATTCACAGCCAAATCCAAAGACATACATTGAAATAAAATCATATACACCTTATTTGTATATTCACCTGACAGTTGTCTTCACATTATGCTCAGGATATGACAGTCAGGTATAAGTTAATGCCTCACTACGCCTTGTAATTTCAAAGAATTAACTGTAGAATTTGTCAATATATTGCACTCAGTTTTGGTGTCCAGGTTAACTTCAATACATTTGTAAGTTGCAATGAGTATTTCAACCCAACTGCATTGAGCACAACACTGAATTGTCACAGCCTGTATGGCATTCTATCTCTGCATTACCAAAGACCCAATAAACATATTATTTTTTCATTCAGATTTTGTGAAATATTGTTTTGTTTCTCATACACTCTAGAAAAATGTTTTCCTTCACAACCTCTTCAATCTGACTACTTTAACTACATTGGTTTGTCTCAGTCGATAATGTAGTCTGTCTGGATACCTCCACAGATCAAACAGCCTTAAGCTTCCCAAACTGTTATTTTAATTATTATATACAGTATGATGATGACTCTATGTCATCAACTAATCATTATTACTAATGTGCACTTTTCTACATCAGTTTCAGATTTGTACACTTCCACCTCTTCTGCTAACTCTAGATGCACACTAGTAATTTTGTTCGATCTGTACATTTCTGGTGCTTAGTCTAAAGTCAGATTTGATTTTTCCTCTCAAATGTTCATTTTTAAAGTCAAACAAGTATTTTGTGTCTGACTGATGAATAAAGAAAAAAATCAGTCTGACTTTTGCTTGACTTTAGTTCAATCATGTATGTGTCGATATATTCCCGTGAATCTTGATTCTTTTTAATTTAGAAATGTCTGATAGATGACATGGTTTTATTTGCTTCACAATATTCTCTATTTTTTTCTCTAATAACTAGAATATTGTCATTTTCTTCCTCTTCGAGGTTAAAAGTATTAAAAATCTTTTTTCCCCCTGCTGTATGTAGAAATGGTGTAGACTGTACCTTCTCTAGATTCTCTGCAATTCTACTCACAGAGCGATACAGGTCAGCCTTCTGGATTCTTCCATTTTTCTGACATGACTCCCAATAACATTACTCAAAATATTAAAAGGTGGTCTGATAATATTTTACTGAAAAATACTTAGACAGCTACAAGCAATTTAACAGCTGTCTTCAGACCTCTGAATCTTTTATTTTTATTTTTATTATTATTATTTTTTGCATAATCATTGCATCTATTTAAGTATATTTTCTTTAGGTTAAGGTAAAATGTAATTTGGACACTATACTACCCTGACAATTCTTCAGAAATGTTCTTACCCATGCAGCATTCATTGTGCTGATAATTAAATTTTGCTTTGAGTTTCTTGGACTCATACTTATTAGTCAGTGTGATTACCCCAATAATCATTCCTGAATACAAACATGCTTATTGTGACCTTGGTTGTCAAGTTGCTTTGACTATAATAAACCAACCTCAAGGGTATATAGTCAGCCTGTATCTTGAATTCTTACCACATCAAATCTGTAATGATATGACATTTGTTTTACTGAAGGCCTTATTTAATACTCATTTAAGAAAGGATTAAACACCACAAGTTATTATCAATTCACTACTTTTTTACTAATATTCTTTGTTATTGTTGTACAATCAAGTATCAGAGAAATTACACTTTTTTATAGGAACAGCAAAACAAATGCTACATAAGCAATCACGGAGGCAGTAGGATGCATGGCCATATGCATTTAAGTTAACACATTTGAAAGTTCTTATCACCTCTGTCAACCACTTAAAATTGATAGCCTTCCACATTTAGCATGGTCATGTGTGATAACCCTGGGGGAAGTTTATATCTACCTATCCAACAGCTTTAAAAGTAGTTAAAGTGATAATTTTACCCGTAATGTTGACTTATGTCCTAAACTGTGAATATGTTAAGAACCTAGCCCTCAAATGATTCTTGTTTACTTATTGGTGTAGATTAAGATCCCTACTGTGAGTGTTTGTAGAGCCACTAGATTTGAGAAGAAACAGTAGGTCAAATAAGCTTAAGTCTTTCATGGCTCAAAAAAGCAAGATACCGGGTCACCTCAGAGCAGCCAGAAGGTGATTGAGTATAAGCAGAATTTGGTTAAGCTAATGGAATAGTTGAAGGATTTACAATTTTCTTGATTAGAAATCTTTTAGGTTTTTACTAGTTTAGTGATATACTTGATATACTTCCACTGTGAGTGGATGAGGTTCAACCTGATAAGGATCATACTCCCCAAACTGCATTCCTACCAAACATGGCCAAAAAACACTTTTTAAAGAGTCTGCACCCCACACCCCCTGAAGAAGAGAGTTATTTCCCCCATAAAGGGTATCATTGCCTGTACAGTTTGCCCTCAGTGATTTCCTAAGGAGGAGCACCAATCCTCAGAGGGTTGAATTTCAGGCAAAAGATTCAGTCTTTGTCCACCCATACATTACCCACTTGATATGCTTTGATTTGTATTTATCAAAGGGGAAACTGTATTCCGTAATGGATATTATGCTATGTGACCAGTCTGAATTATACCTTTCCTTGACAATCTGTCTTATCATCTCATGCTGTCTATTTTCCTGGGAGTCGGGTTAACCAGGGCTATACACAATGCTTGATAGTAGACATAAAGGAATATCATAAGGTGTATACAGTGGGATATAATACAATATTATTCT
The DNA here is from genome assembly GCF_019279795.1 of Protopterus annectens. Classification (NCBI taxonomy): domain Eukaryota; kingdom Metazoa; phylum Chordata; order Ceratodontiformes; family Protopteridae; genus Protopterus; species Protopterus annectens. Next base: position 333,245,321 of record NC_056732.1, read on the forward strand.
GCATTTTCGATTACACTATTTGCTGCAGAACTGATACAAGTATTATTATGAGACAGCAACAAGACAGCCTTCATGTCAGTCTGTTGCTATATACAATATCCTCACAGCAATACATGAGAAAAATGCTAGTTACACCTGGATCACTTCTGCCTGAGCAACTGTGTTTCCCTTATCTCAAGCATGCAGATTCTATCAGTAGTAAAACTGCAAGACTTTAATATTGCTTTGCATAACTGTACTTCTTAGTTTCTCTTTTACTAGGTGTTCAGGTGGCAGGAAACAAATATCTTGCTTTCTTTAGAGTCAGCAATCTACCAATGAATCTCTGCAATTAGCTACATTAACTTAAACTAGAAGACTTCTACTTCGTACCACATCCTGTGGGTATTTGTACAGGAGAATAAAGCTGACATACTTATTCTGATTTCAATCAGCAGTTAAAGCATGACACGGTGGTTTCATTAATGATTCCCCACAGTATTTGCTAATTCTTTATGCTTCTTCCTACTGGCAAGACATGTGACTACATAACTCTAACTGATACTATTTTCATACATTACGTCTAAATCATTTCTGTAAAATATGCAAACCAACAGCTTACTGTCAGGGTAGGCTGTAAGACACACAGTACTGTCTCTATTGTGGTTCAGTTGTTTGGTGACCACCTGTTTACACAGGTATTGCAATACTAACATTTGTCTCAAAGCCCTGCAGTACAGAAAATAACTTTGAAAATGTTATGTACCCTTATGCAATGCTTGTAAAAAATAAATTATTTTTCCACGTTTGTGTGTGCGTGTGTGTCTCTCTCTCTCTCTCTCTATATATATATATATATATATATATATATATATATATATATATATATATATATATATATATATATATATATGAGTGCTACTGAATCCTGAAAGCCCAAAACCTTCAATTACAGACAGGGGGGCAAGCTGCACATCCCCCACACCCGCTTCTACTTAAATATATCAACTCTGAGATTGCACTTCACTACACTAAGTGCAATCTCAAGAGTTGATATATTTAAGAAGCAGGGAGTGTGCAGGGGGGGCTTACCCTGCTTATACTTGGAGGAGAGTAATATGGTTTGTGTTTTATTTGTTTTTGTATGTACTTGTGCTGGAATATAGCAAGTGTTGGTATCCTGTGTGTTTTCAGCATTTTGAGTTTTCAGTATTTTGAACTTTCGAGATTTTGGTCTCAGGATTTTGGTCTTTCAGGATTCTGTAGCGCTTATATATATATATATATATATATATATATATATATATATATATATATATATATACATTATTTTAAACACACAGTATAGTATTCAGAGCTGCACTCCGTATGCTACCAGTGTAAGCAGCACTGAAGTTGTGTCCAGGTAGTGGTGATGCAGACTGGCCAGTGAATGACTGGGTTTCAACACATTACGATCTTGACCAGCCTTAATCGGTTACAGTCCCAAGACTAGAAGGGCCTGAGTTACATTGAACCCATTGGTAAACAATAAGTGCCATTTTATGGAGGTGAAGACACCTGCTCACTGTATTCAAGAAAATGCATCCTAGATATTTCAGTGATACCGCTTAACCTGCAGACATTGAAAATAGGAGCAAAGGCCCTTAAAAAGCATGGGCATCTAGCTAAAAAGTATGGACATCTAGCTAAAAAGTATGGACACTTAATGAGCATGAAATCTGAATACTGAATAGCATATAATTCTTTCAGCTTCCAGTATGAATGTGGAATACTATTCAGAATCATGTTTAAAAATCAGAGTGACAAAAATGATGGAAAAATATAAGCATGCTATCAAACAGACAGGGTAAAATGTGTAGACTTTAATGAACTGTATTGCAAAATTCTACCACAAATGGTGATTGATTTTTACTTCAGAAAAAGGAGCATGTTAAGATGTCTGTCCTCTTTTTGTAAATTATTGTTGCCACTAGTATATTGGTCATATAGTGAAGTTTTGTGTATACTATTCAACTTCAAAAATATATGATGAAGAGAATTCACAAAATTATGTGACTGGGGTACATCAAGATGGAAAACAGGGGCATAATTCCAAAAATAACAATATACTATGCAGGGTTAAACCAGGACTGAAAATGGGAATGATCCACCAAAACAGGGGCAGTTGAGAGGTTTGATTTTAGTGTGTGTGTGTGTGTGTGTGTGTGTGTGTGTGTGTGTGTGTGTGTGTGTGTGTGTGTGTGTGTGTGTGTGTGTGTGTGTGTGTGTACATCCAACACAGGAATTAATAACCCTTTGATGCCCTTACCATTACAGATGTTACACCTGAATGCACAGAAATGGACAGTGTGGGTCATTTAACATTTGTCACTGAATTTGGGCCTTTGTTCCCATTATTATTCTTGGCTTTGTCCAGAACTCTTGACTAAAGAAGTCAACATGTATGGTTTCCAAGTCTGACAAGTCTATAAAGTTTTGCAATGACTTTAGAATGTTAAATAGCTTCTCTTAATTAGATTCATATTCCATGTCCCATGTGACTGAAAATTAGAGCAAGCCTAGGTTTCTGTCCACTCTAAAGCTAACCAAAGGCTACTGGCAAATTCCACTAAAGCTAAGGAAAAGACAGCATTCCCTAAACATGATGAGCAGACTCTTCCCCTATACAGTCCTGCCTTTTGGCCCCTCAAAGTTTCAGAGGCTGATGGATGACATTTTTTAAGACCTCATGCCAACTACATTCATAGCCTACTTGAACTCTGAACATCATCACCCAAAAGGATAAGCCAGTCTGAATTCTTACAACTTAGGCATGACTGAAGCCCGCTATTTGGGTTACAGACTAGGCACAGGGATAGTAACACCCAAGATGAAAAGGTTGAGACAGTCCAGGTTTAGCCTATGTCGATTACAAGATAAAAAAGAATAGATTAAAGCATTTTTAAGCTTGACAATCTATTATTGCAAATTTGTTCCAGCTTTGCAATCATCATTTGCTTACAGAGATCCAAGCAAAAGTAATGCTTCATTGAAAGTTCAATAGACAAATGAAGCTGATAAAGTCTTTAAGAAACAGAAAAGTCTGCTGTCCTCAAAACACATATCAACAGCTCCTGGTACAAACTGATGCCTTCAAAGTGGCCATCAGTGCAGTGTTGTCCTATATGGAGGGGAGTAAGGAAAATACCGTTGCATAACAACTTACCAACACAGCAGATGTTCGAATGGATCACTGTTTCAGTAATGTTAACTGATGGGACATATCCTGCAAAGGATACTGTACCTCTGGCCAGTCTGCAAAAGCTTAGGCACACCTTTCTTTTATGCTATACATATAATCTAAGACCTATGCGAAATACTACATGCTGGTACTTAAGGGATGTACAGGCATGAAAATCCTCAGAGCTTTCTTGCCCTGAAAAATGACCAAGGCTGATGCACCAACAGGATAGACTCTGATAAGAATAAAAAGGGGGGGGGGTGGATAGGAAAAGGAATTCCACCTTGGCTAGGTAAAAAGGAGAGAAATAGTCAAGACTAATGGAGTTGGTAGGAGGTTGTGTATACTGCAACAGTGATCTATTCTATTATTATTGTAATTTCTTACATTACTGTACAAGTAGACATTCACTGATCTGGCACCACTGGGACCTGAGGGGTGCCAGATTAGTGAAAATGCCGGATCACAGGAGGATCACCTCTAAACAGTAGCTAAATACCATATCATACATTTAAAATATCATGCAAATCAGTACAAGTTGGATAATAAAGGAAACAGAAACATTTAATGAAAAAGCAAGTAAAATTCTAATGAAGTAATGTGTTGTACAGGCACAGGTAATATGTGCACGGTTCAGTAAATAAAGGGTACATTTGGGTGAGCAGAGGTTGTTAGCTCTGGATTTTGAAGTGCTCCCCCACTGTTGCTTGCTTTCTAGCAACTTTTTTGAACATATCTTATGAGATTAGCTGTTTCATATATGTTGGTCTCTTTCTGATTAGCTTATCCTACAGCATATAAATAACTCATTATTTCTTGTTCAGTGATAAAACTCTGTTGCTCTAATTCTTTCAGTAATTCACCTGTTAAATCAATTAGCCTGTCAACAGAAAGTCTGTCTTCTACAACTTCATCTTCATCACTGCTTTCTCTGCTATTAACTTCTTTCTCTGGCTGTACAACCATCTACATAGTATCCGAGCCAGTATAATGATGAACAGTGGGCTCATCCTCATCTACATTCATCCAGTCTTCGACATTGTCATCATCCAATCTGGATGCAAGATCCTTGGCAACAGGCTTAGTTAGCTCTTGAACACAAGAAAGCACTTCACTTATCATCTGTTTTTCATTGGAAACCCTAAAGCCTGAAAAGACATTTTCAGCCTGTTCACCAGGTGCAGACTCAAACATTAAACTGGCCACAATTTATGCCAATCATTCTTCAGTGTGGATGGCTCCACAGACTGCCAAGCATTAGCAGCACAGTAAATCATCTCTTTCATATGAAATTCCTTTAGAAAGCATTATCTTACAATTGCAGTCCAAGCCAACAGAGTTACAGTGAGCTTTTTCTTCCGGATCAACATAATTTTCAAACAATTCTAGTGTGATGCTAGTTCTAATCTATCCTTTTTTTGTGAGCACAGTAAATTACAGGCAATTGCTTCATACTTTTGAATCCCCTGGAAGATAAACTTTTGGCAGTGACCAGTAACTTACACCTGTGGGTTTCTTCAGCATTAAAGCAGCCAAGCACAGTCGCGCGATCTTTAGATACCTTAAAACCTGTTGGTGATTCTGCATCAACTGTTGTTAGTGTTCTCAACTTCTCATTGGTGTACATCGCCAATACAAAGCAGTCTCGTCAGCATTATACACTTGCTCTGGGCTTAAATTTTCATTGAAAACTAATTTGGTAAACTTGTCAGCAAACTCCGCTGATGTTTTTTTGTCTGCTGAATGGTTTTTACCACACAGTGCTTGAAATTGCAAACCATGACAATGCTTGAACTAATGAAGCCAGCTTTCACTATAGTCACTATCACAATATAGACCTAGATCTTCATGAAAAAATCTTGCTTGTTCCTTTACCATATCTCCAGACACTTCAACACCTTCACTCAGATGAAGCATAAACCACTTTATCAAGTTCTGTACTCTTCCGGTCTTTCATTGTTTTTCTTATGCACACCTGTTTCTTTGACGCATTGTCAGCAAAAAAATGCAGCATTTTTATGTTTCTTTATATCAGAAACTGTGGAAGATCCAGTGTTGTACCACTCACTGAAGCTCTTCACCGATACACCACTATCCATTTTTTCAAGATCTCAACCTTATTTTTAATGGATAATGTGTGGTATTTCCACTTCGTAACACTAGATGGACTTTCTTTGTTTATTGAGGCTATCACACCCACACGTAGGCAGATGTAGTGCAACCAAAAACAGAGTGCAGTAAGTGGGTGGAGTTTTGAAGTCAAAGCCAGATTAGAGAAGGAACCGGATTATAGCGGGGTGGATTAGTGAAGGTCTTCCTGTATTATGTTCATCATTAGATCACTGTTGCAGTAATTCTAACCATTAGGATGATTTCCATACCCATATTTGTTGGGGATTTGAGGGAATAACTGAAGTCCAGTAAAACTTGAAGAATGGTTGTGGCAAAACTTGTTCTGGCTCTAAAAGGGTATCTATCTTGTCATTTTGGTAAAAGTGTGTATGAAGAACCAAGCACCTGCCTCAAAACTAGATCTGGAGTCAAGACTCTTGAAAAAAAAAACTTTTGGGGCTAGACTTCCAATGACTGGGGAGCCTAGGAGCTGCTTCTTAGAGACTGACTTGAAATTGGTGCTTCTGTTTCATTCCTGGTGAGAGACAGAGAAAAGGATCACTGATTCCTAGCTGTGTGCATCTGTATTCAGACCAGCACTATCTCCACTACCAGACAGATAGTGCCAACAGGAATCAACTCCAAACCTCAAAATTGGTACTCCGTCTTCAGCTAACATTAGTATGCACCAGGAGCCATGGATTTGCACTTTCCAACTCTCTTTGTAGCCAGCATTGTTGGAATGGGTATCCTGAGACAATGTAGCAATTGTCTCATGTTTACTGACAATCACTACTACTTAAAAAAACTGACACTGTATGTAAGACATTCAATTATACAATGTTACAGGAGGCAAAGCTCTCACTTAAAGCCACTACAATCATGAAAATAAGTTGTCAGCAACAGACAACACTGTACTTTACCTACCACAAACAATAAAGACCAATCATACTGCGGTGGTGGTGCTACGGTAGCGTTGTCGCCTCACAGCAAGACGTTGTCCATTCGATTCTCAGCTAGAGCATCTTCTGTGTGGAGGCATACGTGAATGGGGTGTGCCTTCGTTGAAGGTTGTGCGTCAGGGCTGGTAACCCAGGACATAAAAATCCACTACCAATCATTAGCGGACCGGAGTTCCACTGTGGCGACCCCTAACCGGGAAAAGCCGAAAGACACAAACAAACAAACATAGACCTACACATGTGAGGCTATTAAAAGTCATCTACCTAAAACACAAAGGCCTCCTTAATGTAACCTAAAAATCAAGTACCTTCAGCAACCTTGCAAACACTCAACTCTGGCAGTACCCACTGTAAAGCATGCATCTAAGATTCACAGTGTCTCAACTCAAAAGCCCATATGGCAGGCCTCCACACAATCCAATATTCTAGTCATAGGTGACTCCATCGTGAGACACACTGATACCCTAAAACTGAGACTGAGTAAAGAGAGGGTCACGCTCAGTTGTCTGTTGGGTGCCAGCATTCACCCTATCATGCATGCAGCAAGTCCTTGCACAAGTGCACATATGACACAGTCATAGTACAGGTGAGAGCAAACAACTTGAAATGTACCTCCCTGGACTATATGAAGAGAGAAATGATGGAGCTCTCTAAATATCTGACTGAGCAGGTATGAACCTAGCCTTTAGCAGCATTTTACCATCTCCGAGAATAATGCCCCACTACAAACAAATGATTATTGACTTCAACAATTGGCTGAGCATCTGGTGTCATTCAAGGGGGGAGTCCAATATATAGCAACCTAAGTGGAGATGGTAGACAGTCCTTACAGCATTGCCAGGAATGACCTGCACCCATCTCCTCAAAGCTTTCATATATTGGCTAAATTCTTGCCTGCTCATATAGTGTTTTGTTTAGGCAATGTCACTCTTCAAATGCTTCCAGCTTAACAAAACAGAGTCTGGATGATGTAAAGGTATTCCTGCCTAGTGCTAGAAACTTCAACAAAGTCTACATTCCCTAAAGGCAGTGCTTACCCTGGAATGTATCAATATATGTATCATCACAGAGACATGGTTCACGACCATTTATGTCATCCCATCACTGCAGAATTTCAACACCTACCGCATGTTCAGGCACACTGCACTAGACAAAGGCACTAAAGTTGGCAGTGCCTCTATATTTATAAAACAAAATCTCACTACAGGCTTATGAGACAGGATAATGACCTGGAATGCCTCCATGTCCAGCTCACCACTAACAAAATCTCATATTACATCATAGCTATCTATATTACCACCTTTATGCCACCCTTGGCCCATATCTTCTACATGACTCATATGCAGTTCCTATGCATTAGGTCAAACATCATTCTCCTAGGGGACTTCAACTATACCTCCATTTTTAGGAGACATCTACATCCCCTAACATGTATCCCCAAGATTTCTGGACTTCATAAATACAAACTCTGTGGTCCAGTTTGTCTGCACCCCAACTGTGGGAGACAAAATCCTAAACTTCGACCTCACCAATATGAAACAGCTCTGTTCTCCACCACTTGTAATTTCCTCTCTAGTCAAATCACACCAAAATCAGCCATATTCGCCAAAAGACTGAAACTTGAAGCATCTTCAAATACCTCAGTATTCAAAGATTATGCAAAGGCTAATCTACTAAACATGTGTGATAACCTGGCAAAATTCAACATCCACCTAAAATCTGATAACCCTACTGAGTATTTGGAGTTTTGTACAGCCAAATTCTATACACATATGAATTGCTGTATAGATGCACCTATCCTCAGATTTAAAAATAAACCCTTATGGTGGAACCCAAGCATAAACAGGCTCTAGAGTACATTTTAAAAAATACAAATTACAAGCAATAATAAATGTAACAATCAAGATGTCAAAAATGCTCTTGCTAAACTTAACAAGGAAGCCCAGTAACTGACAAAATTAACCAAAGCTTTCTGGAAGGTAAAAATAGGCACTCAGGCAAAAGGCAACTATGGAGTGTTATTTAACTGTTAGAAACCTCAGAAACAATGCCCAGCACTGCACAGAGCTAATAGTAAATGATATCACATACCCAGACCCAGAGCACATAGCTAACTATTAGATAATAAATTTAGCTCAAACGTCACAACCTTCTCTCTACCAACATTCCCAGATCGTATACCCACATCTACACCTACCTTAAATCTTCCAAGTACATGTCCTCAAAGCATTTTCCAAGTTCAGGAACACTGCTTCTGTGGTGCAGAAAACATACCAGTCTGCCAACTGCTGGCCCTGAAACATGACCTGTCAAACACTCTACAGAGTCTATTCAGTAGTAGCCTCCAAATAGGCTTTGTGTTAAATGAATTGAGGACAACAACAGTCATTCCCCTGTTCAAAGGTAGAATATCAATGGGCCAGAGTAATTTTAGACCCATAAATCTCACCAGCCTCATCTGTAAGACTATGGACAGAATCATCATGGAAATAATAAATAAGGACATAGGAAATCTACAAATTCCTGACCCAAACTGGTTTGTTTTTGTCAGGGCAGGTCCTGAATGCTTAACCTGGTTGACTTCTTTGAAAGGGTTACTGAAGCAATGGTTGAGGGAAAATCAGTACATACCACATATTCAGACCCCACAAAAGCATTCAACACCATCCCACACTCGGATATTGTTGATAAACTCTTCCAGGTAAATGTTAATCTCTACTGAGCCCAAACAGATTTCAGGTACCACCAAATTTTCCTCAAGTGAAGTGTAGCAAAAGGAGTCATTTGGATTGTGGTTACCATGTACACAAGGGGTCTCAGAATCTCTTTTGCAGAGGTCATGGATAGATTTGTCAGGGATTAAAAAAAAGGTATGTTAAGAATCAGATCTTTTCTAGAAGAAAAATGGTCATTATGGTGGATGTATTGAAAAGACATCCCAGGAGCATCAGAACCGGAAAGGGATAGAGATTGGATTTCTTGAAGTTCAGAGTAAATCCTAGGTAGACAAAAAGGTTGATGGTGTTCTGTAAATACAGAAGAATTCTTTGAATTGAAGTAGTCTAAATAAGGAAGTCAACCAAATAAGACAAGATGTGGACACAGTGGAGTCTGCAAAATGCAATAACAGGGGTTAGACAGTTTGTGAACACTCTTGGTGCAGTAGAAAGGCCAGAGGGCTAAGCAGTAATTTGAAAGTGATATCCCAAAATACATATTTAAAAAAATTCTGCACTTTTATTAAAATGGATATTTAGGTAGGCATCCTTCAGGTCCAAGGTAACCAACAAAGTTCTGAGAAAGATCATGGAGGAAAAAGAGTTTTGGGCATTATCATTACTTCTTTCCTTAGAACAAAGAAAAACTCAGAATAAAATCCTTTTCTTCTTAGATGCTAAGGAAAAGGATTTATTACTCCTTAATGAAAGAGGACAAAAATGATTGGGAAAACCAGTCCCCAGAAGGGACTGGAAGGATCTGGACCTGTTCCCACTCCTGAGACCCCTTTGGAGTCTGATAAGGTGCAGGCAGCTAGTACATCACATCTGAATGATTAGACTGTCAACAAATCCATGAAGAGAGACCAAAGGCTGAGCATATCAGGGGCATCTAGAGATATTCTACAGATTTTAGTCAATGAGGATGCCCCAGATACCCTCACTGATGTATGTTTGGGGTCTGCTTTCCCCATGTATTATTTCTTTAGATATCCCAAAGAAGAGAAAACAAAAAAAAAATAGACATATCTCACTGCCTGCTACAGTTGCTCCCAGGGACCCATAACAGGAACGATTTAACACTTTTCAGGCACTTTTTAAAGCCCTTATGACTTTGAAACCTCCCCAGTTTTGGGTACCTGTTCCATATACTCCTCATAAAAGGAAGATGGACACTTTTGGGGGGGGTTGTTCTTCGGAATCAGATTCTGAGCCTCTGAATGACTCCTCCCAAATGTATTCTCCCTCAGGTTTTGAATCTGAATCTGAGGGCACTTTGTCTTCAGTCTCAAAACCAGAAAAACTTTATTTTGGTAATACCAACCATAAGATGATGCAGCACTTTAATTTCAAAGATAAACAAATTCCAGAAGCTCCGAACAGATATTACAATTTACTACATTTGGAAATTTTCAAACCCTCTGCTGTGCCTCCTGTCTTGGAGGCTTTGGAAGATACATTTCTATCTGCCTCTTTGACCCCTGAATCTCAGCCTCCTGTGCCCAAGAAACCAGATAGGCATTGTAAAATCCTAGAAAGCCACACATATTTGTATAGAAATCCCTCTTCTAACCCAGAAGTTATTTCTGTAAAGTCAGACAAAGTGTCTAAACTCCATCCTTCCTCCAAAGCCATATCAAATGATAAGGACAGCATGGTATGGAGAAAAAGTGTATACTTCTGCTACTTTGGTTTTCTGTGCCATTAATTACAAGACCCACATGATTAAGTACATGCTATCTATTTCTGACAATATGTCCAAACTGTTTCTTAGCCTACATGACTGACACTATTCTTCTTTGCAAAATATTCTTACTTAGCTATTCAGTACCATGTCATTGCATCATGTGTGAATATGAGGCTGCAGATGCCTATTCCAGAGAAAGTGCTATTGGATCAGTATTAAGAAGATATTGCTGGCTTCATCTCCACTTTTTGCTGGAAGCTATAAAGGCTAAACTTTTAGATGCTCCTTTAGATAAGGACAACTTGTTAGGACCTCCATCTGTCAAAATTATCAAGACACTGGAGGAAAGGGGGAATAATGCAAAAGGGTTTAAGTATTATTTTCTTTCTTCTATTCCAAAATTTCAGAGAAAATGCCCCTCTAAACCTGAACTTTTTTTTTCACAAAAGCTGAGAGTCTTTTCATCAGAAAGGTAAACAAACATCTTCCAAAAAAAATGGTTCTCAAATAAAAGTTGTAATTTTGATTATCTTTTCCCCCTTTTCCTACATTGGCCTTCCCTTTTCCAACTTTTCCAGCAAATTTTGCTTGCTTTCCTCTTGGAGAGTAATAACAATCAACTCATGTGTGGGTATCAGGCAATGTGTGGTGCCCCATCTAGGATTAGTTCTTCCACTTTGTACCTAGTTAGTGCTGGGATAGTCTCAGGCTCTTCCACAACCCTAAACTGTATGAAGGGCATAACTGGAGAATGAATGAATTTATAAATGAATGTACACACTTAGACACACACATACACACACGTACCCCCACACACACACACACACACACACACACACACACACACACACACACACACACACACACACACACACACACACACATCACAGCTTCCACAAGGTAGCCCCTTCACCACAAGTGTAGTCTTCCATCCTGCCCCAAAAGTACAGTTTTTTCAATTTTCAATACTGAAAAAATCTTGTAATAACAGGTTAAAGCATTTCAAAAAACAGGAGTTCTGAGAAAAGTGACATTTATCAATATGTATAACCACAGAGACCATGATAAATATACCAAGGCCTTTTTATTTAAATTCCCTCACACCTCATTGCAAAAAGTATATATATTTAAAAAAAATGTGAATTCTGGTATATGTAGCATACACTTGGCTATGCCCTTGTTTAAGGAATATGAGGGGCTGGTGTGTGATTCATGAAACATCTTGCATACTATTTAGTGAACACGTTTTGAGATGAGTCATAAAGCTGAGTCGTGAACTAAGTTCCCTAATCCCTTAGTACAAAATATTTCATGTATCATGAAGACTAGATTCCCGTGTACTACATTTATCCATTTTTTCGTGTGTGTGTGTGTGTGTGTGTGTGTGTGTGTGTGTGTGTGTGTGTGTGTGTGTGTGTGTATGTGTCTGTGTGTGTCTGTGAGAGTGTGTGCTTGTTTTAATCTTTATTACTGTCTCCAAACAAATTTCAAAGTTATGTGGCATTTATATAAAGTGTCTATTGAATATGGCCTTGTGCATGTTTTTATGAATGGGCTGTCTCAACAGTGGTATTCTGCTGTAGTTCTGAGTTGAGTTTTAATCTTTTTTTGAACAGTACCAGATAATATTTTGACATTGTGTTAGTACTGCATTGAGGATAAAAGTCATAAATTACAATTGTATGGTTTAATGATGCTTCAGGTAGTTTAATCTTCATGTTAGATTTTGAGCTATTGTCGGTTTTGCTGGTAAAGCCATCCTCCCACTGGCTAGGTACTGTTCATTTATTATCTTATTTATACATATTTTTCTTTTTTATTGTAACATTTTACAATTTTAATATTGTACAATTTCATTTTTAGGAGTTTGAGTTAGTTTTATTTTGGGGGTTGTTCTGCATCCATTTTGTATGTACAGTGTGTGACAGTTCATATTTTTTCTTTTTAGTGGTAAGTTTTCTTTATTTATGACAAAGGTAGTACTAATATAATTTTAATGACATAGGGCTAAATGTTTGATAATGCAGTTAGTGTATTGATAAACGGTTGACATCAGGGTTAGAGTTGTGATAAGTGAATGCAGGTAGGATGGCAATATATATAACAAAATCCAAACAAGTGCCCTGGAAAGATGGAAAACAGCAGTCCACAGCTTCGATGCCAAAATTTTAATAATAAAAACGCCGACACATCTATCTTTGTGGTCACCTTCTAACAAACATTTCAAATTCGGGGAGTTTTTATAAACCACTTTTAATGTCTCCTTGGGAATGTTCCCTAAATCAATAATATATATTTTGCAGGTTAGGAGCAGTTCTTTTAGCATAACCCCTTTTTATCTTCATTCATTCCTAGGATAAATTCACACACAGTCACATACAAGCACACGCACACACATACACTTAATTACCCAAGCATTCAGCCCTTTTGGAATCCATATTGGGGCTTATTATATTGATATCAACATATGATGCGATAATGTCTTCTTCTACTGAATTTTTTATTGTAATGTTTTGAGAAATATATTTTAGAAAACATTCACTGACACAGAAAATGTTTTAAATGTCATTAAACTGATGAATAACAGCAGAGAGAAAAAAAGAAAAATGAATGGTCAGCTATCAAGTCAGAATAAAGACAGAAATACACCCTAACTGTATTGTAGATGTGCAAACCAGAAGACAAAAAGAAACAAGCAATGTATAAATATATGCATATGTTTTTTATCTAGTAAAAGCAATTATTTTTGTGTAGCTTGACTAGCGGAGGCCCACAGGGAGATGTCAGGGATAGTTCTAACATATATCAACAGAAATTGGTCTCTGCTACAGAAAACATATGGCATGGAGGGATTTTATTCATATGTAGTTTGCTGCATTGTAAACACATGCATCACACAGATTCTTTAAGAACACATTGCTTTTTAGATTATACTTTTGATAAATGGGGCTTGTACTAGAATGTCACAGCCATCACATATAAACAAGAGACTAGAATTCCCTAATGCTTCATTTCTTTGGCCCACTTTCTTCATGTGACAATTAATACAAATATGATCTATTAATCTAAACATCTGGAAACTGTAATTAGATGCATCACATGTCCTTATAAAAATAATTGCTTATTTAAAGTTTTAGCTAATAGAATTACTTTAAAGTAAAATACTTATTTAACCAGCAGCATAAGTCTGAGAATGGTTCAGCCCACAATGGGTTTCGGTTGCAAAAGGGCATATCTACACAATTTAGCGTTATTACACTTCTAATTGTTTACCTAATTCTCTGACCACGGACAAAAGGAAATTATCATATAATTTCCATCTTGTCTGGAATAGCTTCCAGAGTTCAAAATAACACCATCTGAAATTGTTAAAGGTAAAGGTCTGAAAAGGAAACAATTTGAACTTGTTGAAATATCATTTTAACTGTATATTTTAGTAAAAGCTGCATATTAGGTATAAATTAATATTAGTGAAGTTCCTATTTTGTTTTGTTTTTTTTTAATATCTATTGAATGTTTAATGTGTATGGTCCAGTGAGATGCGGATTCATTTTGGGGATGTTCAAAAATAATCTATAAGTGAATTCATATTACACATGCTTTCACTCTGTGTACAATACAATGTTTACTTGTTTTCTAACATGAGGTAAAAACGTGAATATCTTCCATATGGAGGTTGGAAGACTCCACAGGACATCCAGTGCTTAAGAAACTGCAGCTGTCAATGTGTGACATGGCTATAATGTATCTTTTAAAAGAATGCAATTTTCAGCATTTTATATCTCATTCTACAATATCAGCCCTTGACAGTGCCAAACAGAAGTGAACTGGGTGGGTCACCCTTCGTGTTCCATTGGGTTACAGGAAACAGTGAGAACCACTGGCTACCATCATACCAAAATGGACTTTTCTTCTAAGTCATGTATTTTGGTTCACCTGACCATTTTTTCTTCTGACATAACTACAAAAATGACAGTCACACCTAAAATGACAGAAAATGTGATCGCGTCTTACTGTCTGTGCAATGCATTTTATGGTGAGCATATAGAAGGAATGCAGCCCTAGCTATACTATAATGGCATTACAATAGTTTTAATTTGTATTTTCCTTTAACGTCAAATAATTTGTAATTAAAAGAATAAAAAGTTTCCTACAAAGTACATACATCACCAAAGCGATAGCTTAGTAATGCATGAAACTTCACTGCAGAGCACTGTGTGTCAGCCTTGGCTTGGAAATATGCAAAATTATACAGTGAAAGGTAATTTAAATTCCAAAATGCAAGCAATCACTGATTGTACATCCACTTGTGCTTGTTGTAAGTGAAGTATTAGCTATAGAAAGATGTATGTGGCTCAAACGTTAAGCAAATGCAAAACAAACCAATGTGACTGTGGCTGGAATAAAATGTTATAGTTAACAAATTCTATATACTGATAAGCAGGGAGATAAAAATGTCATATCTACAAATATTAAAAGGAAAAATCCAACCTATACACAAAGGAACGTGCATGCATGTATGCACAGTCTTATTCCTTCAAAGCAGAATAATCTATAAAACTAAAATAAAGTTTAGAAAACACACACAAAGAATGTCAGGAGTGAGCAAACATCCTAACATAAACAGCTGGGTGCATACAGTCTCCTGAGTCACTTAGTGGTAAAAGTGCATTAAATCAATGCACTGTGCAAACAACATATACATGACTAACACATGAATAGCATATCACAAATTCATCCCCAGATGAAAAAAGAGCAAGAACACAATGTTTCTTCACAGAGTGACATTATTTTATAAATGTAAGAAAATTATTTACAAATTATATCATTATATAACAACAGTAACTAATATCCAGGTGCGGGTAATGCAGGCTTACCCAGAGTTGCCTTCATCTGATCACGTGGGCTTCAATCTTGTAATCAAACCATATCCGGCATAGCCAGAACTATATTACTGACATCCGAATGTGATTGCTAAGCTGTTTATGAAGTCTCTCATTCATGAAATATGCCAGACTGATGCCTTTTGAAATCAAAGCTGCATGTGAACTTACCTGTAATAAGAATTTGTAAGTCATACACAAAAACTCTGGCTTAAAAAATAATAAAAATAATAATAATAATAAGCATGTGCTTTTTTAACACAGAGGAGACCTCAATAGAATTTATAACAACTAGGTTAGGAATGCTCTGAAAACAGTTCTGTCTTCTGTTGTACTGAAGTAGAAATTAAAAGTAACTACATGCAGAGGTTAAGCTATGACTAGTTTCTACAGCCAGCCAAATGTGCACATTTCTTTCACTTGTTTTTGAAATAGCTGTAGACATTTGTCTAAATTATAATTATTTAAATTAACTGACAAACAGAATTAAATTATGCATCTTTCTTGTGACAAATGTGGCATTTTTTAGATATTATATCATCTGCATGATAGAGGCATCCAACCTACAACTCTGCATTTTTTAAATATTTGCATTTGAAATGTTCAGACAATTCTGCCCATTGTATTGGGCTCAATGTGTGTGTGTGTGTGTGCATGTGTGTGCGTGTGTGTGTGTGTGTGTGTATACATACATATATGTATGTATGTATACACACACACACACACACACACACACACACACACACACACACACACACACACACACACACACACACACAGGTTCATAGGTCATAGGTAGGTACTAGGCTATCGGCCCAAGGGCCTAAGTAAACCTAGCCAACAAGGTTCCCTGGTTTACGCCACCCAAGAAAGTTATTTTCCTGTGCCCCTGTCGAGCAGAGACACAGAAGTGATCCCCGGGGTGTATTTCCTATTTCCCATCCACTCATCAAGATTTTTCTTGAAGAGTGCTAATGAGGAACTTTGCTTGACATAGATGGGTAGCTTGTTCCAGAGTATGGGAAGTCTCTTGGACAGGAATCTATCCCTCCACCATGTCCTGTTTATTGTGATGACAAGGTTTAGGTCCCTAGAGCGTGTAGCTCGGAGGGATTGAGATTTCATTAGGTGTAGCATGTCCAACAGCTCTGGGTTTGACATAGCTTTATATGTTAGGCAGAGATCACCTCATAGTAGGTGATATGCTATGGAGTAAAACTGGAGTTTTTTGAGATGGTCAGTGTAGGGCATCTGTTTGAGGCCAGTAATCCTCTTTATGAGGTACTTCTATGGCCTTTTCAGCTACTGCAGATGTCTTGTGAGGTACATTCCAAAAGGGGCAATGTACTCTATAATGGGTCTAATGAGTGTTGAGTAGAGGGGAACATGACCTCTTTTTTCCTGGATGAGAACCCTTTTGTCATGAGGTGTGCCATGTAGAAGGATTTCCTGACTACTGTGGCGATGTGATTATCAAAGGAGAGATTACTGTTCGCCTGGGTCCAAGGTCTCTTAGCACACATTTGGTGTTAAGTAGACTGCCGCCTATGTGGTAGTTCATGGGTACAGAGTTTTTACCAAAGGGGATGACAATACACTTTTTGGCAGTGAGCTTGAGGCCATGGCTCTGACACCAGGCATCTGTCTCAGTGAGGCCCTTCTGTAGGATGTCCACATCATTTGGGGACTTGACTATGGCTCCTAGTTTGCAGTCATCTGCGAACTTCATTAGCCAAAGGCCTTCTGTGTTAGCCTGTACTTCAGAGAAGTAGATACCAAACAGGAGAGGTCCCAGGACTGAACCCTGTGGTAATCCACTTGTCACTGGTTTAAAGTCAGATTTGGAGTCTGCAACTTTTACAGTGTGGGTTCTGTCAGTGAGCCAGTTGACAACCCATCTTGTGACATAAGGATTTATACCTAGTTTAGTGAGTTTAGCTATAATTCCAGAATGGGGAATGGTGTCAGAAGCCTTGGCGAAGTCAAGATAGGCTGTGTGAACTACCTTATCCTCGTCTACGGCTTTGGTGACTGCCTCAAAGAAGTCAATCAGGTTCAGGAGGCATGATCTGCCTTTCACAAACCCGAACTGGGTGGGGTCCAGAGTTTGGAGGTTACCAATGTCTTTGTTTATGAGTTCCATGATGATACATTCCATGACCTTGCAGACCAGGCTCATCGGGCTAATAAGATGATAGTTCCTGGGATTAGTGGTGGCTCCCCCTTTGTGGAGTGGGATAACTGTTGCTGTGTGCCATTCAGTGGGCACAAAGCCTAATGTGAGGCTATGATTGAACATGGTGCTTAGGTGGAGAGCCAGTTCATTCTGAAGATTGTGTAAAATGCAGCCTCGGATGTTGTCCGGTCTGTAAAACGCAGCCTGGGATGTTATATATGTTTCACCATACAAATTTCCCACTCACATTTTTTTTGTTTTTATTTGTTTTGTTTTTTTATTATTTATTTCAAGATGTGGAGTCCACACATAAAATTTTTCATGTTTTAATAAATGAAAGGAATGGACTCCACAAAAAAAATCATCAAACGTATAATACATAATAGAAAATCTTTCCATAGTAATCAGAAAACTTTTTTGCATAATAATAAAAACCTTACTTATCAAATGTACTAAACAATAGCTGTAAAACTGCTCTATGATTTAAGATGGGGAACAGTCTGCTACAAGGGTTCTCATGCTAGTAGCTTGTGATACATTTGCTCATTGCCACTTGCTCTAATTGGCAAGTGCCTTAACTCATGTTAGCTCAGTCCTAGTGAATTTCTTGGCCATCCTACCACCCGACCCTACTGAACTGCATAGCCCTGCAAGAAACCTAACTCTAACCTTAAAAGTCCCACCTGCTCCCTAAGTCTAACCCTAACAATAGCACTCCCTCCCTAACCCTTAAGTCCTCAGTGACTTCCTAAACCTAAAACTCCTCAATCTTCTCCTAAAGCAAAAGTCCTCAATCACTCATTATCCCTAAAACTCCACTCACACTCCCTAACCTTAAACTCCCCTCCTGTTCCATAAACCTAAACCTCCCAATCACTCCATAATCCTAAATTTCCCTCTTCCTCCCTCAGCATAAAGCTCTCTTCTCACTAAATCTAACCTCACCTCCCCATCACGGCTTAAAATCCTAATTTTCACTCATGCCCCACTACCTCTCCACAGCCACTGCACTAACCTTGCCTGAATTTGGTTTGTATTTAGGTACATTGCAGCAGTTCCACTCTCTCACCAGAGCTGCTGCACCTTGCATGAACATGTAGTTGAGACTGTGCATGAATTGCTGAACATGCGAGCTATAAGATGCCAGAGTCCCTGTCTGTGATAGCGATATTCAAACACCTGGGACTCGATCGCTTGTACCAGACCCCAAAAAATCAAATCTCACAGGATACCAAACCACAGCCATGTGTTTCAAACAAACACAGAAAGATAAGCACATAGAAGGATTCATAGAGAACAAATTATGAATCTGTGTACATTCGGTAACAATGTAACTTATTAATGGGGTAGGTGTAACAACTAATATTTCAGCAGCCACTGTTAGTGCAAAGAAACATAATTTAAATCAGATTGCTTTGTTCATCCGCTAAGTACAACTTGAAAATCCAGATTTTGACAGTACACCAGTCAAATTATATTGTTTTATGTATAGCAGATTGTTTCAGTTCCCAAGTAAAAATAAGGGCCCAGAAGAGTAACCATATCTAAAAGATAGGAAACTGTGATCTAAAAGACAATTTTCTGTAATGCTACCATGTTCTTTTTACTGACTGGTAGCATTTTGCATTAAAGTCCCTGAAAAGCATAGTGAATAAAACAAAGACCACTCATTATATATGAAAGATTAGCATTCCAATACCAGACATAACATCACATTTATAAACATGTCCACAGATTAACAAAAGAAAAAAAACTCTGTGCCTACATATCATACATAATAGTCAACACCATAACCTAATAAATAAAATAAAATTAGTAACTAAAAGCCGATATCCAAAGATTCACTTGAAATAGTATAAAAAATTATTTATTATAAAAAACAAACATAAACTGATTAAGCACTTTCATCCTTAAACACAGGACTTCATCAGAATCACCACTAACTCCTCACATAGCTGTTTTGTATCTACCAAATTAATTAAAAACGAATTAAAAATTATTCAGTTAGTCTAATTGATCATTGAACAGTGGGATTTAAAGTGCACATACCAAAAATCTTTTCTAAAAACTGATTCCAGATAAACTTAAAATCTTACAGCTCTCATAGCTAACACAGACTGAATAGAGGTATATTCATTTAACCTGGGTTGTGAAGTAGTTTGCAGTTTTAACTGCCATTTCAATTACTTATTTTCTAATCTCAACTTAATATTCCCACCCCTTAAGTTGTAAGTAACACTATCAATGATGCCAAAAAATAAACTTAGAAAATGTAGGGCACACTATAGAGTATTTAAACAAAGCATTATTCTCTTTATGATTTTTAATATCATATAAATGTTCATAAATGCATCTACATAAAGCCCTTTGAGTTTTACAAATATAAAAACATGAACACCCAATGCATATAGCCATATGTACCACCCATTTTCTAGAACAATTCCCTTTTGGAGAATTGTTCTCATTTTGGAGGTTTTAACAGCATTACATCAGCTCCAAATGGAGGATGATTCACAGAAATGGGTTTAAGAGAAGGAGGAAGTCCCACCCCTTTTCAGTTGGGTTTGGAAGGAGAATGGAATGGCGACAAGACTGAAGGATCTGGTGCTGGATTACAGAAATATACTCCTCCTGAGGTTTTGAAGAACTTTTCCATTCATATTTCTACCTCGGACATACAACTACCATCCAGGAAATGTACTGTACCCACAAAAAAATGTACTCCATGGTATCTTGTGTACCCAGCAGTGCTGGAACAGTGATTAGTTGTTCATATAATGGAAAAGAAACTGATAGAACTTATTCTCTTCCCTTTGAAGAGTTAGTTAAAAGGGATTTTGTGTTCAATATTGGTCATAATAATAATACTTGTTCCTACCATTATGCATAAGGAGAGGCTCCCAAGGAAGTTTCCTTAAAGGGACTTATTAATGTTTTAGAAAATAATTTTTTTAAGATTAAATCTTTGCAAATGGACAATGAGTATCTTAAAAAATGTTTAGAACTGAAAATTGTTCTGCAGGGCCTACGAGTGTATACATTTCCATTTGTTTTAAAGTATGATGATAACATGTTTAATGATTTTGTACACATTTGATAGACATGGTTTTGAGCTGATGAGTATGATTATTAAGTATTAATAGCATTTTTCAGGAGGTAGAACAGCTTAATCCAAAGATTAGGAATGATTTAATGCTTGAACAGTGAGAAAATTATTATAACAAGTCTATTCTGAATGTGGAAAAGAAATGCAATGCTAATTTTAAAAGAAAGGAAAAGAAATTACTATAGATTTGGAGCAGTATGCCAAACAAGAGGTATAGGTAATTAAAAAGGGTGTTAATTTTAGAAGATCTGAAGAGGGGGATAACGATGAAAATAATTACCAATGGGATAGTGGTAACTCCCAGGTTTTTATCCCTCAATGGAGATCATGGAATCCAAATATCAGAAACCAAAATCATTTCAGAACAGGGATTGGGACACACCAATATTATCCCAAGTAGTGGATTCAAGACAGGTTGATTTGGACATAGTTACATTAGATGGTACAGATTTTTTTTTTATCAAAGTTATCATATTTATAATTATATGAAGAAACAAATAAAGAAATGCGTTACTTTTTCCAGAAAGGTATTAAATTCATTCCCTCCTCTAAGTTGGATGTGGTGGAAACCCTCACTGAACTTATATCGTTTTTAAGGAATTTAAATGTATCTATTTATTTTAATGAAAAGAAGGATTAGCAAATTTTAGAAAGGAAGGTAGTTTTTAGGGAAAAAAAGTACTTTTAACAACTTAATCCTACCTTACAAGTTTTTTAAAAATCAGTTATGGAAGAATTATATTATCTTAGTAATAGTAAAGGGAAAGTTCATTATAACAATTTAACTAAGAAGGAGGGTAAATTGTTATATAAACTAAGAAATGATGACACTATCTGAATCATAAAGCCAGACAAGGGAGGGGGAATGGTTTTATGTAATTCCTTTGATTATACTAGGGCTATGATTACATTACTTTATGACTTAGATGCATATTCCGCAGTTTCTAAAAATGAGATTAATATAGCTTATCAAAGAATAGATTAATTCTTAGAGGAACATCTTGTAGAACAGAGAATATCAAGGGATTTGTATTTAGCTTTAAAAGTTGAGTGTCCATTAGTCCCCACTTTTTTGGAATTCCTAAAATTCATAAGAATATTAGATAACCCCTTTTTAGGCCTATAGTGGCAGCCAATGGCTCCAAATCTTATCCATTATCTGTATGTATCAATAGGTGGCTTAAACCTATTTATAAGAAAGTTTCCCATCTTCTGATTGATTCCTGGGATTCTTTTAGGGAGATTAAAACAAGATAGTTGGTCTAAAGATTTAATCTTCCTTACTATAGACATAAAGGATCTTTTCACGTCCATACCCAGAGACAAAAGGATGGAATTTTTTTGATAGTTTGTAAAAGTATTCCCATTTTCCAGAAGATTAAATAAAACTCTTGGAGGAGATGATGGCCTTGGTGTTAGACAATAATATTTTTTGAGGAGGAGGAATTTTTCAAACAGAATAGAGGGATGGCTATGGGAGCTTCCTGTGTCCCCATTTATGCAGATTTGGTGCTATTGGAATGGGAAAATCAAGTGGTGTTTAATTCTATATTTTTTCAAGATGTAGCCCTTTATGTTCATTTTTTGGATGGTATTTTTATATTATGGAAGAGACCAGAGGAGAATATTTAAAGATTTGATGAGCATCTAAGTAATTCCTCAGAATTTTTGGAATTTACATATTTGGCTAGATCAGGGATTAATTATTTTGATACATTTACATACAGTTAATGGTTTTAAATACAAAATTTATAGAAAAGCTACAGTCAGTAATTCATATTTAGATTTTGCTAGCTTTCACCTTTTAAGTCATAAGAAGAGCCTTGTCAAGGGTCAATGTATAAGAACAGCTAGAATGACCTCTCAGAGAGGTGGTTTAGGAAGTGAATTAGATAAGGTTGTCCAAATATTTTTGAACAGAAGGTATCCACCTTCATTGGTTAACAATGTTAGACACTATGTTCACTCTGTATAGGGGAAGAAATATGTTCCATTGTTAGGGGTAGGATTTGAAGGAAAGGTGGAAAAACAAAACAAGGTTAAAAAAATGGAAAAAATTATGAGAGAGCTATGGTCCTTCAATATAGTGAACAAACAAATTTAGTCAGGGACGTCTTTAAGAACAACTAGAGTATTCTTAAAACTAACCCATATATTTTACAGATGGTGGGGAATGAACCATTTTTTCTTATAAAACTGGTAAGAACTTTAAAGATTTATTTGACAAAGGTAACTCTGTGAATTTGAAAGGGCATAATGGGGTCCAACATACTACTAAGTGTGGCAAGTGTAAGTAGTGTTCTTATATTTGTGAAAAATGTTTTGTTATTTTGAAGAATAGAGAAGGCTCTAAGGTATTCTTAATCAAAGGGAATTGTTCTAGCAAATGGGTGGTATGGCTAAATGCATTGGGTGCTCATGTTTTTATATTGGTAAAACCAAAAGGGCTTTACATAGATGCATTTATGAACATTTATATGATATTAAAAATCATAAAGAGAATAGTGCTTTGTTTAAAAACTCTATGGTGTGCCCTACATTTTCTAAGTTTAATTTTTGGCATCATTGATAGTGTTGCTTACAATTTATGGGGTGGGGATATTAAGGTGAAATTAGAAAATAAGAAATTGAAATGGATGTTAAAACTGCAAGCTACTTCATAACCTGGGTTAAATGAATATATATCTGTTCAGTCTGTGTTAGCTATGAGAGCAATAAGATTTTAAGTTTGTTTAGAATCTGTTTTTAAAATTCTTTTTTGTATGTACACTTTAAATCTCACTGTTCAATGATCAGTTAGACTAACTGAATAATTTTTAATTAGTTTTTAATTAATTTGGTATGTATAAAAGAGTTGTGTGAGTGATTCTGATGAAGTCCGTGTTTGTTAAGGATGAAAGCACTTAATCAGTTTATGTTCGTTTTTCATAATAAATAATTCTTTATACTCTTTTGAGTGAATCCTTGGATATCTGCTTCTAGTTACTAATTTTATTTTATTTATTAGTTGCTTGATAGTAACTGTCCTTTTTTGTGCAAAGGGACATGCATTTTAAAATATTATGATCCCACTCAGCCACACTAAAGATTCTCTCTCTAGCTGTCTGTGCACACACACGCGCACGCATGCACACACGCGCACACACACACACATTATAAATAATTTAACTGTCTTGTGTACGAAAGAATCCACAGCCTTTTGCACCAAAGGCAAGTGTGATAACTGTTGGGCTACTGAGTCTTCATACTCAAGTACTCCCTCCCTGCATCCTTCCAAACTCTCAGCAGAGATGTGAGCTGCAACAGTACATTTCAGTTAATCAAAGTAGAACGAGGGTAGTCCAGAAACAGCACACCAGCATGTAGTACAGAAAAAACACTAATTTAGTGCTTTCATCAAAAACTAGACTTCATCAGAATACCATATATCTAACAGCTCAGGTTTAAATACCCTCTCCAGTAGTACATCAAACAATTAAATGATTAAATGACACCACTTCTCCTTGTGAAAAATAATGCACATTTGCATGTGTAATTTGTAAACAATACAATAAAATGGTTTGAGTATCAACCCCTTTTAAAAACAACAAAAACTACAATATTAAAACAATTGTATTCTGTTAAGACATTTTTTATATAAAGTATAATGATTTAAGCTTCAGCAATGAACTTAGAGTGATCTTATCATTCAGCCCAGGAAACTGGCAAGCATTAAGCTTAATTTGCCATTTAAACTCAAGAAATTCCAGGTACTCATCAGAGGTCCCCCCCCCCCCCAGAGACCCAGATCAACATGTTCAATAGCACAGAATTTAAAAGCATGTCAGGGGAAAAAACTAAGATGTTTATACTAAGGATTTTTTTCATTTTTACATCTGATGTCATAAATATGCTCGTATACCCTTTGCTTCAAGGCCCTCTTAGTTTTCCCTACATAGAACCCCTTACAACAGTCACACTTTGCTATATAAACAATACCTCTAGAGTAACAAGAATATTTTTTACAAGGTAAAATAGTCCCATAGCCATTAATGAATAACTTGTCCACATTAAGTACGTAAGGACACTGAGAGCATCTCCCACATTTGAAACAGCCACCCTTTTCAGGTATATTTATTTTTCTTTCCAACAGTCCCTTTATTGAGATGTCCTTCTTGTAAACTACTATTGGTTGACAACCCGCCGATTTATTGATATTACTATCTAGATTAAAAATCTTCCAGAATTTTGTTATAATGTGTTGTATATCAAAGAAGTTTATAGTAAATGGAAGGACCAAAGCCCTATTAAATTTATTATTACTTCTCCTCTCAAAATTTTCCCTTACACTGAAGTGATTGGACAAAGAGTGTATGAAAGATGCCAACTTCTCTCTTATTTTTAATTTTGTTATAGATATTAACCTGAAGTCGGTAGGGTAACATCTTCTTATTAGCATCTCTTTTAACACCTCACATTCCCTTGTAAAGTCTCCTTCCTCAGTGATCATTCTAGCCAGCCTGACAAACTGCCCTTTTACCAGGACTTTCTTTTGATATACGGGATGCCAGCTTTGATAGTGCAGAAGGGAATTAAAGTAAGTTGGTTTCCTATACAAGTGGGAAGTAAATGTTTTCCTAGTGTAGTCCTTTTTGATAGTTACATCCAAAAAATGTAGGGTATTGCTGTCCTTCCATAGTAAACTTCGAAAAATCAGTTGTCTCATTAATGTAAGAGAAAAATTCATCTAGTTCATCCTCAGTCCCTTTCCAAAATAGGACCAGGTCATCCAAATAATGACCGTAAAGCATCCATAATTCCTTAAACCTAGAATTTAAAATGAAAAGGTCCTCCCAGTGTGCCAGGACAATGCTAGCAAATATAGGGGCACAGCATGCACCCATGGCCACACCCTGTCTTTGTTTGAAAATATGATCATCAAACCCAATGAAGTTATTGTCCAAAACAAGTTCCATACATGTTCTAATAGTCAGAATTGAACCATGGTCAAAACTACTGTTTTTACACAGATAGTCATAGAACCATTCAAGTCCCACGTCGTGGGGAATGACCAAAAATAAATCACAAATATCTATAGTGACCATAATCAGTTCATCAGCATACATATCTGGTTTTATTTTTTCTAAAAAGTCCCATGACTCTCTCACTACCCATTTCCTATGGTCCAAAACATGTTTGACCCTTCCATCAACAAACTTGGCCAAACAAAATGTTTTATTGCTTTTGTATCTACAATCGCATATAGGGGGGGCAGGGGGTTTGTTGTTGTTGACTTGTGGATCTTAGGGATCCCAAAAATGGTCCCAATCCTAGGATGTTTGAGTTCCAGAAACTCATGAGCCTCTAAACTAATTTGTCCATTTAGTAATAACTCATCTAGGGTAAGATCTATAATCCTATATGCAATATTCAACTCATTATGAGACATTTCTAGATAAATTTCACTGTATAGCATGTCAAACATCTTTTCATTATAGTCAATAACATCCATGACCACAAGTACCCCCTCCCTTATTGGGTTTTATAATTCTTCATTTCATTATTTTTTATTATTTCCTGAAGTAAAGACCATTCTGCCTACATATTAGTTGGGTTTATTTTATTATGTTGCCTTAAAGCTTCTCTTATCTCACTCTCACACAGTAATTCAAACATTTGAACTAAAGGGCGCACTGGGGTATAAAAGTACTAGGCTTGTGTAATGTGCCAGGCTCCACTGAACCTGTATTGTTGCCAAAATGTAATGCTAAATTCAGTTTCCTACTAAAAGATGTCAGCTGTATTACAGTGTAAACAATACTAGCTTTTCTAGCAGGTTCAAAATTTAGGCCTTTGGAAAATAATTCTGCCCAGGCGGAATTCACTACAATTTGGCTAAAATTGTAGATAGAGAAGTCCCCAGCCATGTTTGTCACAATCAAGTGCTCTGTTTCTAAATTTGGGGTTATCTCTGATAAGAACTTCTTCTCCCCCTCCACTGACCCTGTTGGGAGTTCTGTCCATAATTCTGGTTCAAGAACCTCCCATTTCCCTGGTTCTTTATTCTCTCGGATCATAATATAACATTTCAGTTAATGCTCCAGTTTCACAGCAAATCATTATGTGATTAATAATTTAATGTGACTTTTTTAAAACTTTTTGTCAACAGTTTTCAACATACTTTCTAAAGGCAATCATTAACTAAATTATGCTAGTGGCTTTGAGCAATGCTTGCAAAAAAGGCAGCTTTACAGTTTATATTTGACAGTTATCTTACAGATGGGAAATGAAAAGCATTTCAAGTATTATTTCCAAGGGGGCCATAAAAAATGACTACCAGAATTTGGTAGAAAAAAGACTGAAAACCCACAATGATTTTTAAGTTATAAGGATATTTCAGTTTTGTGAATTTGCTACTACATTTCAAGTTCTCTGGTACTTTGATACAAACATACAAAATATCCAGTCCTTGGGGGGTGGGGTAGGGGACTTGAATTCAGCAGGACCAATTTTAGAAAATTCAGACAGATATTAGTTGTTTTCTACTTTAAAAATAATGTTTCACTTTTAGAGTTTGGGCTGTTTTATATCACTCCAAGAAAAATAACAGTAGCTGGTTGTAAATCCGGTCTTACACAAGTACACACAACAAAAGAAAAAGTAGAATAAAACCAGAAAACTCAAGCAAAAGTCCATATTCTACTTTTTCTCCTGCTATTTTATATCACATTGCAACAAATAAATATATGTTCTGCTGCATAAACTACTTAATTTAGTACTTTATCCATGTATTAATTTATTCCTTTCTCAACATCTACTTTATTCTGTTCAGGCTCAGTAGTAATTTAAATGTTCATATCTGTAAAAAACTACCTATGCTGATAAAAGTACAATAAGATACTTGGGAGGCTTGTATTTTTACATATATTACCATATGACCATGGGCTGTGAAAGACACTTGATCATTGGAAGGTAACATTTATTACATGTGCACCTTGTTATGTCTTTGCGCTGGATCTGTTAAATATGCTTGTTACTAAAATACTGACATCACACTTGTCTGGACACAAGAGCTTAAAATTACAGTTCCAGTTTGCACAGTCTCATAATATATGTACCAAAAGAAGCATTTTCAAGGGCAAGCCTCCACCCCACCCACAAATTTTATTATTCTCACTGTGAGGTCACTGTACATTCAGAGAAAGAATGATCTATGTGCGGTCTCTGACAGGCAATATAACACATTGTTCACTCTTTCTTCAGTGTGTGCTGGTATCAGGTCACCCAGAAACATTCACTTTTATTTATCCAATGGAGGGTGATAGGAAGCCAAAGCCTGTCTCAGCAAATGCCATCATAAGACACAAAACAGAATGGTCAGTATTTAACATACCTCTCAACCTCTTAGAGCAAGAAATCTGGACAATGCCATAAATAAAGGTGGGACAAAGGCCCAAAAATAGGGACAATTTTTAAATATTACTCTTAGAAACTTAGAAAATTGATAGAATAGCAGGTTTTGTATTAGCATGAATTTTCTGAAGGGTGTGAAATCTGAAACTCAAATGTCTGTCATTATTTTCTAACTTTAGTCTTTAATGGTTTTCCACTAATTTGCCAGAAAACCACAATTTTATGAAAAATGTACCAAAAGTGTACCAAATATATGAGGCAAAAATCTAACAATACTGGGGAAAAAGTTCTTGCCTTCTTGCCTAGATGTCCCATTGTTGCAGGTTAGTTGTCACGATGACCAGGCAAGAACTTTCCCCAGTATTGTTAGAGCATAGCGTTGATAGCGTCGCTCGGACAAATATGACTATTCCTAGGTTCATTACTACTTTTACTTTGGACAGTGCAAACCTTTGGTCCATCATTAAGAAAAACTGGGATCTTTTCAGAGCAGATTCCATGGTGTTTTCTAAGATGGGTTCTGCACCTCAAGTCACTTATAGGAAAGCAAAGAACTTGAAGACATGGCTTGAGCAGAAACCACTTTCCACTAGGTCTCCGGGCATGTTCAAATGTCAATCTTGTAATTTTTGCAAATATATTATTGAATCTAATAGATTTACTATACATAAACATGAATTCAAACTTCAATGCAGAACTAATTGTAATTCGAACATGCTGGTTTATTTAGCTCAGTGCCAAAATTGTTTGGCCTTTTATATAGGTAAAACGGAGCGTAAGCTCCGTGAACGGATTTACGAACATATTTATGCCATTCGGAAGCAAAAAGAAGTTAATGCATTGGCCAAACATATTTTGGAACATCCAATGCATCAATTCAAGTTTATAGCTATAGACCAGATTAGTAACAATTGTAGAGGTGGCCCCACACATCTTAGATTATTGGAACACGAATTACAATGGCAAATAAGGCTAGAAGCATATCACACGCCTGGCCTTAATGAAGCATGCTCCATCACAAGTATTTTGAGAACACTGAGTTTAAAAAGATGATGATGAGCCTGCCAGAATTTATATTCAATTAATTTTTAGGTATCTGTCACTAGTTTTTAACTACGTTCATAGTTCTCAATTTTTTTATTGGTTTTTGATTTTATTTTCTTTTTGGTCTGGTTGTGCTTCAACATCTATACCAAGACCTGGAATTATGTATCAGTAACTTAGGGTATTCTTAACTGCATATTCTTATTTGTATATCTATGATGTTTATTTTTTCATTTATTTTTTTTATTGTTTATTAATCAATTTTAAGTTTATGAATGTTTTTGGTATTGATAATGAACAATATGATATACATTTTAAGTAGGTGACATTTCATATAAAACAACTTTACTTGGATATATGATCACCGAGTATATAGTACTTTTAGTTTTAGATTTTAGGTCACTTCCTGTTTTAGGAGTCAATTAAGTTTAATTGCATTTAATTACTCAATTATTTAATTACTTAATCAATTTGTGATGTCATAAGTATTTATACAATGTTCATTCAATTTTTGTAACTTGTCTGAAGAAGTTTGCTTATCAAGCAAACGAAAAGCGCTTTATATTAAATCTATTTTATATACCTATCTTTTTGGCCAGTTTCGCTACTTGTTCGTTCAACTTTGGTTATTAGCAGTTTTAGTATCTTCTTTACCTTTCTATCTTTGCCTTGCAACCTGATATAGTTTCTGTGTGCCACCTACTGAGTTGGTAGAGTGCCGCTGATGCCCTATTCTTTGCTATTGCAACTCCTTTCTTAGCTTCTTTGTTAGCCAACCAGTATTCCTTCCTAACCTGGTCGGTCTTTTCTGTCTCCCACTTTTTCCTGCACTCTTCCTTTCTTTTTGTGACTTTCTGGAATTCTGCATTCCACCTCCAGCTTTCCTTATGTACCTTATTTCCATACCTGGTTCAGCCACATATCTTTTCTGTAGTCCTCATACATGCTGTTTTGAGGCGCTGCCATTCTTCTTCAACTCCACCTATTTCCTCCTCTTCTTGGGATGCTAGAACCCTGAGTAATTTCTTGAACTGTTGTATTTTCTCTCCAGTCATCTTCCAGGTCTTCAGCCTGGTCTCTGTTGACCTTAGAGCTTTCTCTGATCACTGTTTGCAGCTGATTGTGGCAACCAGTGGTTTATGCCGTGGGCTGACTGTTTCACTGGGGATGACTTTGCAATCATTGATTATACCCCAGTGCCTTTTCCTTACTAGGAGGAAGTCTACCTGAGTTGGCAACTCTTGTATGTGATCTTGTGACTGTCTCTCTTTCAGAACCATGTGTTGGCTACTATCAAGCCATCTGCCAGAAGTCTAGAATGGCCTCTCCTTCTTTATTCCTGTTGCCTCGCTCATGTGGACCCAGGCAGTCCTCATATCCTGTTCTGTCTGTCCTGATATGTGCATTCAAGTCACTCGTTATCAACACCAATTCATGTTGTCCTGCTTTATCTAGTAGGTCCTGCAACTGCTATCTGAATGCACTCTTTTCATCACTATCTCAACCCTGCTGTGGAGCATAGGCTGAGATTATGAACACTGCCCTATCATTACACTGGAGTCTGACTGCCATGAGTCTGTCATTAATTCTGATGATATCCCTCACTGCCTTTTGAAGCCTCTCTCTCACCACAATTCCTACACCATTTCTAGTCTGTCCCCCTCCTGAGTAGTAGAGTCTAGATCCCAAGCCAAGTGACTTTGCTGCACTGCCCTTCCATCTCATCTCTTGGATACATAGGATGTCCAACCTCCTCCGTATCATTATGTCATCCTGTGTCCTGTCAGTGAACTTACATTAAGTGTACCAATTCTCAGTTCATGTTTGGCAGGTCTTATGTTCAGCTTTTGCTCATCAGAGCTATCCCAGGTAACCCAGGCTGGGCAACTTAGACACTGGCCAGCCAGTAGCTTATTGAACCAGGGTTGCTGAGCTTTATGGTGGGCATGCACTGGCCAATAGGGGCACATACACCCCTCCCACCATTAGGGTCCCTGGCATAGGTTATAGTAGGCTGTGAGTCCTCAACCCACATATCAGTGGTAACTACCCATGCCCATTTGGCGACATTAGTCAACATGACTGAATCAGCTAGAGCCATATTTTACACCATTGAGTGGCTAGCCCTGCCACAGCATGCATTTTGTAATCCATTTTTTCCTATCTTGAGGATACTACGCACCACTGTAAATGCCCAAAGTGGTTGGTCTGTACAACTCTTCTTCCTATAGGGCACCATATAGAGTCTGTGCTGCTGTCCACAGCTCCATTCATTGGTGAGTTTGAGATAGAAACACTCAGCATGTTTTTTGGAGGTGGGATGAACCCCACAGAGACAGAGAAGGAACATGGAAACTCCAAACAGGCATTGGTCGGAGGTCAGTATCGAACTTCTCAAAGCCGAAGTGGAATCCTTCAAGGCCCCAGGGCCAGTGGAAACTACAGCCCAAACTGCAGAATCCTATATAAATGCATTCTACGGACATCTCCAGGAATGCATGGATCATGCTATCCCAAACAAAACCAAGACCCAGTCATCCAAAGGCAGGCGTCCAGTCTGGTGGACCCCTGCCATAAATAAACTGTACAAGAGAAGGAGGAAGCTACTACATGATAGAGCAAAATCCCTAATAGGGAAGGCATCTCTGATCAGTACTAGCAAAAAATTACGACCCTCATAAAATCCTCCGAGGCCAGCTTCAAGAGAAAAATTGCACAGGACACCAAAGACAATCATAAGGCTTTTTTCAGTTATGTTAGAAACCTGGGATGCAACTCCCAGACTTGTTCTGAGTTGATTCTAAACAACAAAAAATACACTGAACCCACAGACATCGCCAATATCCTGGCAGACAGGTTCAGTGCAAACTTCTCCCCCCCCCCCAAAGAGCAAGTATCTATCCCGGCAGAGGGCTGCCTCCCAAACATCTCAGATGCTCAGATGAAGGCTGCCCTCTCCAAAGCAAAAAACACTGCTTCCATGGGACCAGATGGTGTCCCAGGTTGCGCCCTACATGAACTACACGAGGAACTAATCCTCAAATAAAACAGCTATACAATCTCAGCCTCACTACAGGATATGTGCCCACAGAATGGCGTACAGCAACAGTGGTCCCACTCCACAAAGGTGGAGCCTCTATGGACCCTGGAAACTATCGCCCCATAAGCCTGACTAGCTTAGTCTGCAAGGCTATGGAGAGGATCATCATAGAGCTCATAAACAAAGACATTGGGGACCTACAGACACTAGATCCTACCCAGTTCGGCTTTGTAAAGGGCAGATCCTGCCTTTTGAACCTGGTTGACTTCTTTGAAACAGTCACCAAAGCCATAGGTGAAGGGAAGGTAGTCCACACAGCCTATCTGGACCTTGCAAAGGCATTTGACACAATACCCCACTCGGGCATCATAGATAAGCTATCCAGCTTAAATATAAACCCCTATGTCACAAGATGGGTCGCAAACTGGCTCAAGGACAGAACCCACAGAGTGAGAGTTGCTGGAGCCATGTCAGACTCGAAACTGGTCACAAGTGGCATCCTACAGGGTTCTGTCCTGGGACCACTCTTGTTCAGTATATACTTTTCCAAGGTACAGGCAAACGTTTGAGGACTATGGCTCACCAAGTTCGCAGACGACTGCAAACTGGGCGCCATAATCAACTCTCCAGCTGACACAAACATCCTTCAAAAAGGTCTCACAGAGACAGATAACTGGTGCCAGCGCCATGGTTTAAAGCTAAATGCCAAAAAATGTATAGTCATACCCTTTGGCAAAAACAATGTGCCCACAAATTACCACATAGGCGGAAACCCATTAAGTACAGAGAAAGTTATTAGGGACCTGGGGACCCAAGTTGATAGCAATCTCTCCTTTGAAAACCACATTGCCAAAGTGGTTAGAAAGACCTTCTACATAGCCTACCTCATCACAAAGGGTTTCACATCTAGATCAAGAGAGGTAATCGTGCCCCTTTATTCATCCCTTATCAGGCCCATCATAGAATACAATGCCCCTTTTGGGATGTACCTTACCCAACAACTGCAGCAATTAGAAAGACCCCAAAAGTATCTCACCAAGAGGATCAAGGGTCTCAAACAGATGCCATATGCTGCTCGGTTAAAAAAACTCCAGCTCTACTCAGTTGCATACCGCCTACTGAGGCGATCTATGCCTGACATACAAAGCTATGTCAAACCCAGAATTAATGGACATGCTCCACCTCAGTAAATCTAAATTCGTTAGAGCCACACGCTCGAGGGACTTGAACCTCAGCACAGAAATAAATAGAACTTGCTGGAGGGACAGGTTCATAATCCAGAGGCTCCCTTCACTCTGGAATAGAATCCCAGTTCATGTGAGGCAGAGCACCTCACTGAATCTCTTCAAGAAGAATCTCGATAAGTGGATGGGGGATCGTAGGTTTGTCCCAGGGATTACTCCTGTGTCACTATTAGACAGAGGCACAGTAAACTAAACCTTAAAAAGGGCACAGTATACTCAAATCAAGGGGTGGCGTAAGCCATACAGAATCGGGCTAGGCTTATAATTGCCCCAGGGCAGATAGCCTAGTATGAACCTATGAACCTATGAACTTTGTACCTTGTGCATGGGAGGCGAAGACTGATGAAGACCTTAACCATTATGTCAACTGGTCTCCTCACTATATACAGGTATTTATTTGCATTTACCATTAAATGTTAATCTTTTCCTCATTAAGTTAACCCAGAAAATGTAATTAGGTAAATTTGAGGTCAGAGATACCAAGTTCCTTTTCACTGCATGGAGATATTTGTAACATATTTGTAATGTGTCTTGTAATACAGCCAGAACAGAGTTTTACCTGCTTTTCTTCAGTAATGAAACTGCTTAATATGCTATAGCTGCACTGTTGTACTTATTTGCTGATACAGATTTGAACAGTTGAATTTCTTTTTTTTTTGTTTTTACACTTTGAAATACTGATTTGAATTAATATATGCAGGGGCTTTTTCTTTACTTTTGTAATGGGTCAGTCCTAACATGATCTTTGAAGAGCTGACAGTACAGTTCAAAATCTTTGTTTTTGAACAATATTATGCACTTGGTTTAACTTGTTATGGGCATATTGGAAGTATCTGAAATGGGGAACCTGATGGCTGCTTTCTTAAGTAAGATGTTTTCACAACTCAGAGTAACCTAGGTGGTCACTCCAAAACATGACAATTTTTTTGTACAATGTGCCAGCTTTTTTCTGTCCTAAAAGAGGTAAGATGTGTGTGCTTTTATATGTGGCTGAAAGTTTGAAATGTGTTTCTTATATCTGTGTTGTGGTAGTTTGGAAATTCAAGATTTTACCTGCAGACTGTGCTAACTTCATATATACTCTTAGTCTTAGGCATACAATCACAAAGTGGTCATAGATTTTCTATATTGTATCTTTCTTTTTTTTGCTTGCTGAGCTCAGCAGTTACAGATTGGCATAGTATTTGCCTTATATTTCATTATATTTTTATAAAAGAATGACTGGAACTTTATTTTGAAATGGTAATGAGCTTTCTAATACAGTGAAACATTAGAATTTTTTACCTCTGTTAGAAAGACTAGACCTGCGTTTGTCCTCTTTATGAACACGTGTTTATTAGACATGAAGCAGAAAAAACTCTTAACATTTTGGTAGTCTTCACAAATTTTCTCTAACTACCCAGGTAGGAGACCTATGGGATTAAATACATTTGTTAAAAAATTACAACTTTGTTTTTTGCTAGAAATGGAGGTAGCCAAAGATGCGTGCTTTGCAATGTGCAAGGAGCTGTTTGGCCACCAGCTGTTACTGTTACTAATATGCTTATTTCACCTGGTATTGTTCAAAGGGATCTAACATATATCTGAGTTGCGTAAAATTCAGATTTTTTTTTGTATAGCAGCATTCCTTTAAACATTGTGTACATTTGAAAAGCTTGCTCATACTTTCCCTAAAACATCATGATGTTGCTAGTGGTGAGAGTTGAGCTTGAGTAATTGGATTCATATTTTTTGGGAAATGTTTTAAACTGACAACTTTCAAACCAAGATCCAAGGCTTTTATAAATACTAAGGTTTATATAGATTATTCAGACAAGTCATTATTGAACCTACTGACACTGACTGCTACAGTTACTAGAAAATGGAAATATAGGAATCTGCCCACAGGAAATAGTTTGCATGTCTATGAATGAAATTTACAAACCTTATCACAGGAAATGATGTTTGCGTACCTCTGAATGAATAAAATGATTTGGAAATATCACTGAAGATGTAATACAGAAGGAAAACATTCGAATAAACACTCTTGAATACTCCATCAGGTTTGCGAGGTTATTAACTGCAGTACTGGACACTGAGTTTAAAGCAACATTTGTGGATATGTTTAAGATAGATATGGGTCATTTGAAGCCAGCTGTGATAGGCATTGGTTATATTCCTCTTCCTGAACAAATTATAAAAAGCAGTTAATAGCCTACCTACTAATTCTGGTATAAGATCTGCAACTTTTTTCTACATTTTCAAACTCTATTTTTCATTCTAATAATAAATTATTACTGGCTGTTATATAAAATTTTAGAGATGTTTTTTCCTTTTATTATTCTAGTGTTTTGTTTCCTATTATCATGCATGGTCAGTGGAAAGGAGAAAATTAAACTGTATACCATTTAAATGATGGCAAAAGGAAACTGTTACCTTATCTGGGCTGTCCCTTAAGTGCATTTAACATTCTACTTCTCCATTATCTCTCCCTCTCCTCTCAATTCTCTATGGATTCCCTCCCCTCTGACCATTGTAGCACTCCATTCTATGACTCTACAACCTTCTCTCTCCATGAATTATACCTCCCTGCATTCTGCTGCTTGTGTCTGTTAGGGTAACTTCTTTACAGCTCACAGACATAGTCTTGTGTTCCCATATTGTTTTCCCTGTCTCTTCTGATCTTTAGCAAGAAGAAATCCAGTTGTTCTCTTTACTCATAATATCCTTTTCTGTCCCTCATACTCAACTTACTAATAGCATTTCTCTTCACTCCTTTCAACAGTATAATGTCTTTCTCCTTGCATATAGAAATCAAAGTGTTTCATGATTTGCAATTGATGAACAAAAATAATATATGGTATCTTGAGCATCTGTACGAGCTGGATGAGGAGGAATGGGAATGAGCAGCTGTTGTCAGCTTGCTTATCTGGGCGAGGTGGCTCTGGCTTACCACTTGGATGACATCTTGCAGGAGCACTGGATGTTACAGCCATGCAGCATAGACCTAGGGAGCATGTGCTGCCATTGTGCAGAGGCACAAACTACAGAGATTCTTCATTCAGAGGTACTGTATGTTCCTTATGGTAGCAGCATGCAGCAAAGCTTAGCGGGCTGCTGAGGAGAATGAGTACTCTACCAGGTATGGAGAGACAGCCCTGCAGGACCAGCAAGCTGTCCCACACCTTATCACCTGACACTGACAGTCAAGCAAATGAATGGGCTGAATGGGCTTCCCAGGCAACAGTGAATGGGCCAGAGTGCTCACCTCCTCATATGGGAATGCCATCCACAGAACAAATGGGCCAACTGTTTCCAGGTGGAGGAACCATCTGACTAGGTTCTAGGTCCTAGAAGAAAAATAGTAATAATAATAATAAGTGTATTATTACAAACTATAAATAGCAATCTCAATTTGTGCCATTCTAAAATCGGAATACTGATTCTCAAAATGCTAGAGATGGAAAATTCTGAATGTTTGGCCTTGCTCCCCTCCCAGGTCCATGTTAGTACATGCTCCCGGGTCCAGAGTAGTGGGGTATTTTGGAATATGAGATATTTGCTGGATTGTTGGTCTTCAGCATGTCACGCTTGAGAAACCTATTTTAGTCACTGGAAAGGTCTCAGCTCTCGAGGTTTTGATAGTAAACCTATTAATACATGGTGTATAAGTGTTATCCACCAAGGATTCAGCAAACTAACATGTTGTGCATTAACACCCATACCCACAACAGTCCATATTCATTAGGCAAATATGACACAGCATACTACAGAGTTAGGGAACTGACAGATTTATGTAAAACATGAAGCTTTACTTTTTTGCACTCAGTTCCACACAATCGAGTTTACCAGTCACACTGACAATTTTAATTTTCAGTAAAATAAATAAATCTGTTTGAATTTTAAAGTGACAGAGCAGTACTACGAGTCCTTGGGCTTGACTCTTTGTCTCTTAACAGTCATCACTACTTATCTAGCATATTAACTACAAAGTGTGAAACGTAAGCTTGTGTTGGTTCAGTAAACAATTAATTCAGGTATGATCTTATGACCGGGGAAATATTCTTATCTATGACAGACTGATTTCAGGCATAGTCTAGCTGTTAGGCCTAAAGTGTCAAACATTACAATCGTCAGGAATACAGAAAGTGTATGTTACATAATGACTGAAATTTGTAGAAGCATAGGTGATCCGCTGTGGCGACCCCTAACCGGGAAAAGCTGAAAGAAGAAGATAGACATATAGTGAGAGAAAGACTGGTTATACAGTACATGTTTCTGGTATTCATTAATACAATGTAACAATATAAATTAGAATATAGTATGAACAATACTTACATATATGCATATGGTTGAGATCCATGGGAAGAACACATGTAAAAATATTTTAAAAATATACCAGTGGTCTAAAATTGGACAGCTGTGCAATCACAAGGTAAAGTAAAGTGTAATAGGACTGGCATATGCAAGATCAAGAGACAACTTTCTTGGAAAATACAATTGTCTTTAAGCTTTAGACAAGAAGGTGGTGGGGAAGGACAGAACTAGTAAGAAGTAACTGCAACTTCACTGAAGCGGTAGCATATGGAACTGTTAGCTTGGTGGTGTGAGAGTTTCATGTAGAAGTCTTATAAAGTCCATGACTTTCCTTACTGCAGAATAGAG
Organism: Protopterus annectens; assembly: GCF_019279795.1. Taxonomy (NCBI): domain Eukaryota; kingdom Metazoa; phylum Chordata; order Ceratodontiformes; family Protopteridae; genus Protopterus; species Protopterus annectens. The sequence goes on from NC_056732.1 coordinate 333,283,530, forward strand.
CAATACCTACAGTTCTGGGCCTAAGACAGAGAAGGAGTAGTCTGTTATGTTCACTTTGTTATGAGAGCACATAAGTACTGCAGTGTTTGTGATCAAAGGTTATAGCACAAAGAAGTTTAGATCAGTCTTTTCACATGTGATGGAAGTCTTCAAGGTTTAGCAAAATAAATAAGAATGAATGGTCCAGCTAAAGGCATGGCCTTTCTTTAAATGGTAGTCATTTTGTTTTAAAAAGTAATGAAATGATGTTCTGTCCTTAAATCGACAAATTCTACTGTAGGGAGTATGAAGAAATGTTAGGTTTTTCTAGGAAGCTAGCAAATAGTAGAAGGCTATATTTGAGCTGACAGAGCAATATACCTTTAGCTTATATGCTTCTTGCTTTAGTGACAGGAAATAAGATATCCTTCAGCCCCAAATGTGCTGCTTGTTGATTTAGGCCTGTTTATTTGATTGTTTGTTTGTTTGTTTGTTTGTTTGTTTGTTTGTTTGTTTGTTTGTTTTAGTATTATGCTGTATTATGACTCTCTTATCTTACCAGATATTTAGATATCTATAATGAGGAAGAGTTTGCAAAGGGGTTCCTTATCAGTCATTGAGCACCCAGAGGGTAGGAATTAAATGTTAAAGTCTTTACTGATTACAAAGATCATTGGCCTGGTTTTATTTGTGTTGAATAGAATGTTGTTACTAAGAAGCTAGGTGAAAAGGATAGTATGGTGTTACTAACAAGATAGGAGAAAAGGTTTTAAAGGTCAGTTTCCAAATGGATTTTGACGGTAAAAAGAGAAAGTAAGAACTACTAGATAACCTAGGTATACCTGACAGCTGTCATAAATTTTACAGAATTCCTAGATGTTTGCCTCATATTTTTATCTATCCCCCAAAATTGGTGGTTTTCTGGCAAATTATTGGGGATTGCCTTCAATAAGCAATGACAGACATCTGAGTTTCAGGTGTTATATTTTCCAGAAAATACACCTGTTACTTTACAAACTTTCTAAGTTTATTAGAACAAAATTTAAAATCTGCCATTACTTGTAAGCCTTTTGCCCAGCCCCACCTCCATTATGTTTGGCTTTCTCACTGATTCTCATGGTATGTGGCATGTCATCAATGTAAAGGTTTATTTTGAATCCAGGAAGGTCACAAGTGAAGGAAGACAGCTGATAAAAAAAGAGGATAGCATTGAGGCAAGAGCAAACCTTAGATGAGAGTGCTTGGAACATGAAGCAAACACACATTTACTCAGCAATCAATGCTTGTACAGAGACTTTTCTGTTATACCTTTTGAGAAGCACCTACTCCTCAGAACTGTTTTAACTAAATATATTCTAATTATTAATATTCAAATATATCTGTTATGTGAAGTTCTTGCTTTTCACCACAAGACACAGACTATTAAAATGCGCACAAAGGAGTACTGCATAGGACTTGTGTCATTTGGCCACTATTCGTATGTTTTTTAAACTGTAACAATGCTGTTTCCTAAGATATGCATGTCTCTGATGCTGCAGTACAGCTGAATAACCAAATCTGTGAGTTTTCAGAAACATTAGGCACATACTATACACACAAAGTGGTGTGATGAGCAGCAACATACACACAGGGACAATTCAGAGATAAAAGTAGCCAAGCATGCTACAGGAGAAATATAGCATTATCTATGACTGCATAATGGAAGAAAATGAATACTATTATGCTTATGAGATTCACAGCATATGCAGATGATGAAAGCAAACATGGTGGTGTGATTAGACATATAAATCCAGCAGCACTCATCTAGTCTGAATGCCAGGAGTCCTCTATGTACAGGAGCTTCACTTTCACTATTATATTAGGAAGATCAGTGGCGTTATGTGAGCAGCAAGTGTTACTGGACTCTTTCAGAGCCAGTGACTCTAAGGCTGAATGGTTTTACCCTCTGCATCACAGACAGGCTTTCCAGAAGCTAACATAAACATCATCTTCATGACCCTGACATTGTTACTCACTTCCTGGTAGATAGAGATGCTACATGAGAGTTAGTAGACATGAGCTACCCACAAATGGAATCAAGAAGGAAGGGCATATTGCCTATCCCATGAATACTAAGGTTTGCGTAACATTAATCATCCTCAGTCTTGCTACAGGGACTTTTTAGGACGTATTATGAGCTTCACAGACATCAGTCACATGAATCCCACACCAGTTCTTTGATGCGTTGCTGCAGCATTGGGAAGAGCATATATGCTTTCCGTGGACAGCATAGAAGAGAATCATTACTATGTGGATATTTTACAAAATAATCTGTTTCCCACAGTTCCAGGAGAGGGAGAGGACCACCACTGTGTGGACATTTTACAGCACAGCCCTCTTCCTAAAGTACCCAGGAGCCATTATTTACACCCACATTACCACTAAGGCCTTACCTGCTCAAAATGGCATCCAGTTTATCAGCTGGAAGGGGATTTTACTACATCAACTCCCAGGGGGTAAACAATGTGCAGGATATTATATTCAATGGTTCTGTGCATAACCCATGCAGTTGCTATGATTCCCACATCTGGTACATCTGCAAGCAACTTCTACAATTATTTCAAGTAGGGTGATTTCCCACATGGTCATCTAGTCAATAGGTGCATATACTGGCAGCTACAGAGACCACAATATGTGGTTCTGATTTAACTAAGCAGCATGCCACTTATAATAATGTCCATAGTTGTGTGTTGGAGGTGATATTGGATATGCATTGGAATCATGGAAGATGATCCCTATCCAAAATCTCCAGACCATGGCTGAAATGGCATACATCATGCATTCTAAAAGAGCATTGTTGAATGTGTATTTGAACTCCAGAAGGCATGATTCCACTGCATCTGTGGCATACTGCAGTGTGTACCTAAGACCTGTAGTCAGTTATTCATGGAGAGGGGAATGTTATGCAATATGGTAGTACAGAAGCAGCTACAACTTGGGAACATCTCAGTATTGTGTGACATAACTGTTTCAGCACTTGAGGAGGAGTTGGGCACAGAGTCATCAGAGGAGCTAGTACAGTGATAAAGAAGTATCATCTGGTCCACAGCTATAGATAATAATAAAGATAACCCATAATAAAACTGATGCATACATTAACACACCCAGGCAGTCTATTGCAGTGCACATTATGGCCATGCTGTGCATTAGAAATTACTTTACCCACATAAGCTAGATGAGTGGGAAGGGCACAGTCATCATCATCATCATTTGCACAGCTGGGGTAGACAAAGTAACAGGTGACAACAATTCTATCACAGAGTGTAAGGATCAAGGGAGGCAGATGCAAGAGCCCCTCAGGCAAATAGCAAGCTGGGATAGTCAGGGATTACATCCCATAATATCACAGTGAAATCTCATGATGGAAGTGATGGCCAAGTTTATTGTTTGGTCAAGAGTATCAGGGTTAGATGCATTCTTTGGGAGAATATACAAAAAGCCTAATGTGCATCTCCATGTTGGCAGCCAATAGATGGGTGATATCTGTGACCTTGAGGATGGCTACAGCTATGTGTGGTACTCTGTTGGACAACAAGAGATAGGGATGATGTGCAACTGCAAGAAAGTACAGTTGTGTAAGTAAACCTACCACTACAGTAGATGTTCAAGTGATCAATGCTGCAGTAGCCTAAGCTATATGAGTTATATCCTGTGCAGGACATAACAGCCGGCCAGCTTCCAAAGTTCAGGGGACCTTCCACACATCCAGACCATCCAGATCTTTCCCATGGTGTGTGTGTGTGTGTGTGTGTGTGTGTGTGTGTGTGTGTGTGTGTGTGTGTGTGTGTGTGTGTGTGTGTGTGTGTGTGTGTGTGTGTGTGTGTGTGTGTGTGTAGCAACTATCTGTGCCTGAGACACTGACCTGAATATCTCGTGACTGATTTCATGTGTGTTACTTGGGACAGGGAAAGACCTGGAGTCATGGTTTTAATGACTTCCAACTCACATCCCCTATGGTGAATGAACACAAATATACACACACACAGAATACAGTGCAGCTTAAGCTGCCATCCATTGTTGTGACATCTGTGTAGCCTTGATGGAGCTCACACTGATATGACATGCAGCACAAAATACACGTGATGCCAGAGGTTCCGCATGCCTTCCAGTATCACCACATACTTGAGGGACGTTCGCATGTCTCCAATGACAGCATTGCCAACAGTAGCATTGTGTCACTTGCCTGTGCCATGTGCACATTGCCATCATCCACAGCCACACATGCTGTACTTGACCCTCCACCCAAGGAACCTGTGAAAGCATGAAGATAATATACCTGTGGTACTGCTGGAAAATATGCCTCACTTCCCCAACCTGTGGCACCCAAACTAGTACAGGCTTCTTAGGTAAACAGCACAGGGGTACATGCATACTTTGTAATGCAGTTTGTCACAGTTGTAGCCCTAATATACTTTGAATACAAATCTGCATAGGTATGCTGCTGAACAGTCCCTTGTCACAAGGGTCAATATACAGCTTAAAATGTTTATATTACTACTTACCTGATGCATACTCTACAGATACTCTGGCAGTCATCACCAGCTTAGCTCCCACTTCCAAGGCACCACCAGGTATGAGGGCTCATTCATCTGCCCCAGATGGGATTAACAGGACTGATCCATTTCTGTGTTGGTGGTCCACCTCCTATGGTGGATCTGTTTCTGATGAAGTCCTGTGCCTTGGTCTTTTCATCATCATCTTCTTTTGGCTTATCCCAGTTAGGGGTCACCACAGTCTGCAGAATGATGGCAGTGGAGTTTTACGGTGTCGAGTTGCCAGCCCGGCGCCCAACCTTCCACAGAATACAGTATCATATTAGTCACACTGCACTGCATCTATACTAGTGTCCTATTGTGGCCAACCACAGCACTGATGCCCTAGACCACTCTCTCTCACACCTTATCCTAGAAAATCTTATTGGTTGTTACCCTTTTTCCATGATGTGCATGCCTTGTGTGGGTGCAGTCAGCAGTAACACCTTCATCAACTGAGTGGTAAACTTTGTCAGCTGATAACATTTGCTTTGCTCTGTGGCAAAATGTGCACACCAGTGTGTGCATATGAATCTCCTTGGCTGATTCTTATATTTATATTCTTATATTTCAGCACTGCCAATCCCTCTATTTAGTGTCCACATACCTGTCAGTTATTGTGCAGTGAACATTCCCACCCTGTCCCATACTGACAGCAACAATGGGCATGTTCCCACTGACCACCTTCTTGCAGCACTGTGCTGATATTCACTAGTGTTATGTACATCCTACACCTCTCTCCTCCCACTCTAAACATAGCCATGCCTTGACTTGTGTACAGGGATATTGTTTTCTTTGAGCATGGCTTGCAAACTGTGTGCATAGGCTACAGTATATCCCCATGGGACATTCACATGACATGTTCATGTGTCATGCTCTCTGTCATGGTGGGTCTCCCCTTAGATGAACATTAAACTGTCCTGTACTTGTGCTCTATTCCCTGTCACAGTCAGCCCCAGAAGAGTAGCTAGGGCAGAGTGAGAGGGGCAATGACCTTGGCTGCAAGGTATTGAATGGGCACAAATCAGCCATCCATCATTTAAATCTTTATTTAGTGCAATATCAGCTTTTAAAAGCATTTTGCAGTCAAACCTGAGTGGTGCAGCACTCTGTGTATAGTCTAACCCGTAGCATCTGTTTGCTTCATTTGTGGCTAGCAGATTGTTACATTGTAATAAAACATTTTTTTTCTAAAACATGAGTGCCATAGCACTCCATGGAGGCAGGGTATAAACTTAAACTGTAGCAACTCTTTGCTACATTTTTTTTTTAGCTAATACATGAGCACTGTAGCACTCCCATCCAGGCTGGATATAAACTGTAGCAGCTGTTGTTTGCTACATTTACAGCAAGCAGTTTGCTATAGTTTAAAAGAAGAAATATATATATATATATATATATATATATATATATATATATATATATATTTTTTTTTTTTTTTTTAATGTGTGGGATGGTTGGGGCAGGTTACAGAAACATGTCTTGAATGGCTGAGGCAGGAAGGAGGGGGTGTCACGCATCTGGCCACCTGGTTGTTTTTTTTTTTTGTTTTTTTTTTTTTTGCTGTTCAGTGGAACAGCTGGTGGGTTGTGGATAGCCATGGGATTATTACAGTAAAGTGTTGTTTTTTTTTTCATTTTGCTGTTCAACTGACACTTGAACAGTTTACGTGGTTGGGCACTGGTTTAAGATACAGGCACAGCTATGCTTCTGGTCTGCCCCCTGGACATTAACTTGTCCTGCTGTGCTGTGTTTTCTGCTGTGATGTACCTTCCTACCATAAACCTGTTATCCCCCTGCCCTCTGTTCCCTTACCCATTTTACTGTTTCCTATGTATTCCTGTCACCATGGGTGCTCACTACAGTGTATAGGTACGTTATCACACATCTTGCCTTCTTTCACTCAGTTGCTTGTTGTAAAGTGGTCACCTGGATTATGGTGACTAAGCTTCTTCTTGTACTACAATGGAGCCTTGTAATGTGGTCATAATGATAATGAGGTCATTTAGTGTAACTGTCTCTGAATTACTGCAATAATGCACTGCACTATCTCTCCCAGCCAGCACTATCATGTTCATCTATGAACATTCCTAGGCTAATGGGGCATATGCACACAATGTTCATGCACCAAGACTGCAAAGTCTATAGGGCTGTGACACTGTGCTACTGATATGATTGGTATTGCACTGCTTCTGCCCAGCGAGGTGCATCACATGACTGTGACTCTGTGCTAGTGATATGGTAAGTACTGCAGTGTTTTTGCCCAGCAAGGTGTATTACAAGACTGTGACCCTGTGCTAGTGATATGGTTGGTATTGCACTGTTTCTGTCCAGCAAGGTACACATCACCTGACTGTGACTCTGTGTTAGTGATACATTTAGTATGTCACTGTTTCATCAACAAGGTGTGCACTGCACAGCACTCCAGACTGGCTGACTATTTCACTTCATGAAGATCTATAGAGTGAGCATGGCTTCTTCGGGCACTGGGTTCAATAGGGCCCCTGCCTGGAAAGCAACATTTTTTTTATTAGCTGTACAGGAACTACTGGAAGCTACTAGAATGCTGGGACATTATGATAGCGTACTGTATAATATTAATGCCTGTCATCAGCTTGCTAAGGAAGTCCACTCTAGCAAGCATTGCAGCCATCATTATAACAACCTGCATAGGTGTCACCCTGACCTCCACCACTAGTGAGATACAGAGGTTAGTGAGGGTGTATGAACCTTTTGTAGTAAAAAATGCATATACTTTTGGCAGGCCTATTGTTTGTTTGCTTACTTGTCTTCATTTGAAAGGGTGACAGAGTACTGACTTGTCCATACTTTCTTTTACAGTACCAGAAAAGGGAGAATTTAGCAAGCAGGCCTCACTTTGGTGGTCTTAGAGATTGTCCAAGTGGAACAGGGTGTGTATGTATATATATATATATATATATATATATAGAGAGAGAGAGAGAGAGAGAGTATGGGATAGTTTTAATAGTGCTAGCAAACTGCTGTGTGTTAATAATCAGTTCTGAATACTACAGTAGTGAATGTAAAGACATAATACAGGTGTGTAAAATCTTACCATAATGGTAGATGTCTTTGCCTTCACTGCTGCGGTATTTGATCCCTCCCTCCATCCCCCTAGTCCTTTACCTTCCTGGATGTACAGATATCTTCTTGGTTTCCTTGGACTGGGGTTCCTACTTGGGCAATCAGTTTTGATTATGGCAGGCCTGAATGTCACCTTTATTCCCTATGGTATGCAAAGAGCATTTGGGTGACATTTGGCATACCTTAAAGCAATAGTAGTGTATGGTAGACTGGCCGGATGTTGGGCTTCCATGGCAGGAATCCCATATGTTAAGAATACTGCAGCAGTGAATGTGAGGGCATCATATATTCACTTATGGCATCCAATTTCTCTGTGAATGGCATGATGACAAGGAGGAGACTGGATATTTTGTGTATATAGGAGACAAGGAAAAAATCTCTTTGTTTGTGATCCACAGTCTACTACTCAGGGGAGGTCAGACTAGAAACACTGTTGGAACCACAGTGAGAGTCTTCTAACGATAATGAGGGATGTCATCAGAATCAGTGACAGACTGAGACTCCAATGTAAAGATGGAGCTGTTTTTATAATATTAGCCCATGCTCCACATCAGTGCTGAGATGGCAAGGAAAAGAGAGAATTTGGGCAGCAGCAACTCCTCAATAGAGTGAGGAAAATTACTTGATTTTGATAGTGGATGACCTGATTGCTCATATCAGAAAAGAGAGCAGGATATGAGGATTATGCACATCTACATGTTTGAACAATAGGAACAATGAAAGAAATGCCATTCTGAATTTCTGTCTGGTAAACATGTTAATGTTTTGCCAAGACAGACAGTCAAATTGCATACATAAAATGGCCAACATGTAACTCAGATGGGCTTCCTAGTGAAGAAAGAGTACTGGGTCAAATCAATGAGTGCAAATTAATCTCCAAGGAAATGACTGTCCCCCAGCATAAACCACTGGTGGTCTCAGTCAGCTGTAGGTGTAGTCAGAGAAGAATCTAACAAATACAAAGCCTAAACTAAAGGCCCAGAAGTTGACTGGAGCAAAAGCCGAGAAGTTCAAGTAAATACTCATGGCTCACCTCAGGAAGAAGAGTTGATAGGTGGATCTGAAAAAGAATGGCAGCATCTCAAAATAGCATGTGTGAAGATAATAGAACAGATTTGCGGTGAAGCCATGTATCAATAATGGAATGCAGAAGTCTAGGAAGTTAACAAAAGAAAGAAGGACAGCAGAAAAAGCAGATCAGTCTACTTTCTGGCTAACATAAAGACTAAAACAATAGTCGAAATGGCAAAAAACAAGGCATTAGAGACCCTGTTCCAGCAGCTGGAAAGTGACTCAGTAAACAGCACAAAGAAGCTCTATCAGGCTGCAAAGCAATAACAGGAAAGACAAAGAAGATAGTCAGCAGATGCCATTCATAAGGGACAACAGTCTTTAGGACATCAATGGCAGATGGAAGGAGTACTGCAAGAAGCTTCTGAATAAAGAAAATACCACAGAATCTGTACTCCTGCATGCATAGTCTATAATGGGAGAGGAAGGAGAACCCAGACTAGAAGTATCAAGTGCACTAACAAAAATGAAGTAAGGGAAAGTGGCATGCTCAGGTAAAGTCACAGCAGACATAAGCAAGATATTGGGTGTGTTGGGGGAGAAATGACTCCGGAGGGTACTCATCAGAGTACAGGGAGAGTGATTCCCCTGATGACAGTTGAACAAACATCCTAGTACAACTGTACAAAAACAAAGGGGATGTTCACAACTACAGGCAAAACAGAGGTATCATGCTCCTGTCACACAGCATGAAAGTAATGGAGAAGATGACCATTAACAAACATGCACAGTAGTAAAAGGTAAGGTGGGAGATGAACAGTTTGGATTCACATTAGGATGCAGTATAACCAACCTAATGTTCACAGTGAGAAAGAGAGCTTAGAAGCTGGGAATGATGAACAGTACAAATGAGCAGTGCTAGACATGGAAAACGTATATAACAAGGTCCCAAGAAAACTCATTTGGGCAGTCCTGCAATGGTTCAAAGTCCAGGAAGCAAATGTAGAATTAATGCATGCTATGCATAAGGCCTCAAAGACACAAGTATGAAAAATATTCAGACTCACAGTGGGTTCCTAATGGGTGTGGGTGTGCATAATGGTCCATTTCTGAGACCACTCTTTTCATATTGGTGATAGACCACATCGGCAAAAACAGGTTGGTGGGAACAGATCGATAAAGTCACTATTATGTATATGATATGGCACTAAAGTAGTCATTAAACAGGAATTCTCAGTGAATGATAGGGAACGAATTCAAAAACTGAAGGCACATTGGATAAAACTAAATACAAACAAGACAAATCAGAAGATGAACACAGAGATAGGAACATAATGGAAAAGGTTAACAGTTTCAAATGTGTGGGAGGTGTGGTTGAGGAGAAGGGAAATCTAAATGAGGAGGTTAAAGCTAGAATCAGAGGTGCTGCAGCCAAATGGCACAAAGTGCCACAGTAGAAGGCAGCACAAAAATGCCAAAGAAGTTGGTGTGTAAAATAATGGTGCAACTAGTTCTTCTGTATGGCATAGGAACCTTAGTAGTGAGGAAGCTTGAGGTGATGTAAATTAAATGCCTAAGTAGGAAGCACACGGTGGAACAGATGAACTAAGGACATCAGAGCTAAAGCCAAAGTAGTCCCAATTGCAAAGACAGTCAAGGAAAACATATTTTGATAGTCTGGCCACACAAGCAGGAAAGCAGCAAACAATCTGGTAGAACAAACCTTACAGAGTCTAGATGAAGCAAAAAGAGATGAGGATTTCCAGCCAAGAGATGGATGGATTGTGTGAGAGACCTGTAACAGATAGGTATGACTATTGAAGAAGGCACAAGAGTGGCACTTAAGGAAGAAAGGGCTTGACAGTGACTACAAGTAAAAATGGGGAAACGGGTGAAAGTATGTACATGTTTTTCTGTATATGTTTGTGCAGAGGAGTGGAGAGGGAATTGTATGGCAGTAATGGCGTATATGGACTTGCATTTGACAGTACAAAGTATGGAAGAAAGGATTGGTCTTTTCTGTTAGGGTAAAAATCATACTGGAAGTAAGCAACTCAGATAAAAGTATAATAGCACCACTGCAAGTAATGCATCTGAAGGTTTGGACTGCTGTTCTACTTCCCTTCTATTCACTTTGTATTTTCTATACCTTTTCTACAGTTTGGCATAAACTACACTTGTATTCTTATTGCAAACATCTGATCATTAGTGTATGTATTCTGTGTGGCAAACTTCTGTGCATGGAGTTGATACCATTTGAGCAATGGTGATCTCTTGATCTCAGGTTATGTCTGAAGTGACAAAAAGTGGATCTGAAAGTTTTGTGGATTCTTACCTAAACTCCACTTATTCTTGATATGAACTCTGCTGAAGATAAAAATTCAAAAGATTCAAAGAAACTTTATTGTCATTTAGGACCGCACAAGTGCAGCCTAAACAAAATTACAAATGTCAGTTCATGAGAGAAATGCAGTGCAGATAACGTAGATACAACGGGATCAAAGAATAACATAAGAAAGAAAACACGCATAACATGCAAGAGGTAGTTCACATTACATAAACACATTCAATACCCATTATCCAATGATAAATAATAAATAAATACCCACCACCAAACCCCAATACTGTTAAGATAGAGAATAAATAGAGACTAGTGAATAGCAGCTGCTTAGTTACCATATTGCACTTGTTAACCTTAGACATGACTCAGTATAGCCATCATATTGCATAACAGTAATGCTAGTGGTAATTGCTCACAGCAGCAGGATTAAATAAAAAAAGAGTTTCAATGTATCAGGTATTATGGTTGGTGTATGTATTAATAAGGCTCACAGCTGTGGGATACAAACTGTTCCTGAATCTAGTAGTCCATAGAGCGGAAGCTGTGGTACCTCCTTCCAAACACAAGTTGTGAGAACCAGTTGTGGACCAGATGAGTCAAATCAGAAAGTATTTTATATGTTCTCTTTCTTGCTCTTGTAAAGAAAAGCTCCTGAATAGAAGAGAGGTTTGTGCCCAAGATTTTCTCAGCCACCCTCACCACCCTCTGTAGTTTCTTCTTCTCAGCAACTGTGCAGTTGCCAAACCATGCTGTGAAGTTGCTAGTGAGGATGCTCTCAATAGCTCCCCTGTAAAAAGTGAAGAGCAGACAGTGGGAGCCTGGCCTTTTTGAGCTTTCTCAGGGGGTGAAGCTTCTGTTGAGCCTTCTTGACTATATGGTTGGTGTTAGCAGCCCAGGAGAGGTCATCAGAGATGTGAAGGCCCAGAAACCTGGTTGTTTTGACTTTCTCTACTACCTTCCCTTTGATAGTGAGTGCATACCTCTCAACTGTCCCTGATTTTAACTCAAATTTTAGCTCTGTCCCTCTTAATCCCCCCAACACTAGTGCCTTTTGGATTAAAGGTGCTGAATTATACATAATAAATAATGACAATGATTAAGAGTTACAGACCTCTGTTCCTTCAGGAAATGTATATCAATTCACATTCTCTTATTATATTAATGTCTCACATTAGTAGAACTAATATTTTAAAAGTGTCCCTGACTGTCCCTGATTTTTTTTTTCTGGATTTGTCCATGATTCTGTTGAATTTGTCCCTAATTGGTTGAGAGCTATGAGTGAGCAGTTGGTGAACTGCTGCCTTTCTCCTGAAGTCCATAATCATTTATTTGGTCTTATTAGCATTCAGGTCCAGATTGTTGTGTCACACCAGGCAATCAAAGTGTTCACCTCATCCCTGTAGTTATGTTCATTCCCACCACTAATGAGACCCACAACTGTGGTATCATCAGTGAATTTTATAATATGGTTTGGCTTATGTTTTGCAGTGCAGACAAAGGGATTTGAAAAAGTATACTACGTTCCAAACAGCATATTATTTCAGTGGTTGGTGTGCTGTTATAGCCTGAACCATCTGTGTGAATTTTTTAAGACTGTTTATTAGTATGTGACTGTGGGTATAAAATGTGACTAACCTTTCTTTATAGGTCCAGCATGAGAGTGAAGACTTGGGAAAGATGCATGATAAGACCTCAAAGATGGAATGCAGCCTATTCTACCAACAGGCCTGGAAGGGCCCAGTAGGCATGATTTCCCTGAAGAACTAAGCCACATCCGATTTACCTTCTCCTCTTAGAAACTTTTTGTGAAAGCAGTTTGTGACCCTTTATTTGTAAACAGCGGTCTTGTTATGTGGCTGCATGAAAGTGTGGTAACTTCATGCTATCTGGCCTAAGAAAAGAATACAATAAGATAGACTGTACGCTGAGGAATTTACTTCTCAAAGGTGCATTTGTGATGAGAAGCTGTGACTCAGATTTAACTATGACCAAAACAAAACTAAATGCTTTAACCGCATACATCAAAAACTTTCAAAGGTTATAGCTCAAATTCTGTTTGTAACTGAGTAGTAAGAAAGAAATGGAGAAAATACAGGAGAATGTCCAGATTAGCTAACTGCAAATGCTGCTAACAGAACTGTCTCTGACTGCTGGACCACAGCATTCATGTACAGTCCTATAAACAGGAGCTCCATGTCTGTTGTATACAGTATGTGCCTGTCATGGTGGCACTGGTGGGTAGGTGCTGTATCAGTGGGATCAATGTTCAGTCAGTTGTGAACAGAGCAGCTTTCTGTTTCTTTACCTGATATGGGAATGCTTGAGGTTGGGTAAGGGCATAACCCTCTACTGTCTAGATGTTCGCAGAATGCCCAGAATATTGTCTCAGATGTTGTTCTGGTCCTCTTAGAATTTATTGTTTTCTGACAAATCAGTGAAGGTTGAAGTCACTAAATAGTGATATATAGTTCAGTTTCAGAATTCATAGCCATCAGAAATTGCATGTTAATCCAAAACCTCTTATTCAAGTTTATAATGTCCCAGATTTTTGGGCCTGTCTCACCCCCATTATTTTTGGTTTTGTCCAGATTTCTTGCACTTAGAGGTTGAGAGGTATGAGGTCTTGTGATAGGTAGGTCACATTTTATAAAATATGGCATTTGGGATAGTGATAATAATGCAGGATGCATTTGGAAGATGGCTATTTTACAATAATGCTTTGTAGGGGGGAGTTTACCTTTATTTAGCTGTGGTCACAGGATGAGTATTAGAAAAAGAGTTTTGCTGGGCTTTTGTAAATGTCTGCACCCTATTGTTATTATGTAGGTAGGAATGTACATTCCATCATTTTTTTGTTAGATTTTGCAATGCATTTATATTGTTCCCTGGTGTAATCTCACTAAGCCAAGATTCATTTGTCAGGAGGAGAAGCAATGATAGTTGCTCATACTTCCAGTTTTCTCAAGTCTTCATGTCTACTATACTCCTTATAACTGATGTCTTCTTTACAGTTTAGTGCTACACCTCCAAAAATCCACTGCCACTAATAGTACTCACTAACATATATAAGTGCTAATGTATATTTACAGCACTATATGGTCAGTGGTTACTGGTAGGATAAAATGAATTGTAATAAAGACATTTGCTACTGTTCTGCATATGTGGCCAGGTGTGATTCATAAAAAAAAAAAAAATCTGTCTCCCTGGCCATGCCTGCAACATAGGCTTAATTGGTATTAACAATGAAAAGCATTGGTGAGAACTGTCACGATGTTGGGGGCAAGAAAGAACTCACTGTGGAGTCTGGCCGGCCTTAGGCATAGGCCAACTAGGCGGCCTCCTAGGGTGCCACTCTAGTAGGGGCACCTTTCCAGTATTTATTTGGTGTAGGGAGACTAGGATGGGGGCACCAGATGATGTGGTGGGGGGCGCCGTGGAGCCCTTTTGCCTAGGGCACCAGCTGACATAAGGCCGCTCCTGTGTGGAGACATGCCTGCATATGCAATATAGGCAGACAGAAAATAAGCAAGTGTAAGCCAGTTGTTTTGTGTTTACTTAAAGGCAATGTTATTCTCAACAATATCAGGCTGACCATAAAAGCATCAACCTTAACAGAACGATGTGCTTGGCAACTTTGGAATATCCACAGTTGCTGCTGGATAAATTTCAGGCTCCAATATACATTCTACTCTACAATTCACACATTTACTAACTGCAGCAGATACTGGGGAATACCATTTGCACACCTATGCAATGACTACTCCTGTGAGTTTGGTCACCATTATGAATTGTACAGGGGTTCAATATGCCATTTTTACCATGCAGCAGCCTACATAACTTTATATATACTGTTTGAATACATTACATTCCTTAACAGTTTTCCAGATTTCCACTTACAGTGAGTGGTGGGAAGTCAGCTGAGACTACTCAGATCAAGTAGCTATTGATGCAGCCAATGCATATGCCTCAGAATGCCTGGGGAGGGGGCTACTCACTAAGTTAACAATCAGAGCAAAGAAATATGTCCTTAAAGCCTTCTTGTTACAGTGCAGCAAAAGCAGATACAAAGATGCATTCTAAACACCAGACATATTTTTGTTGTTGTTTAGTTTAAACTTTACTATCAAGAGCAGCAAAAAGATGCAGTACTGCAACTTCACAATGTTCAAAAATAAATAATTTGTATCAGGATGCAAAGCAAATACTTTAGACTTTCTCCAGACGGAAATATTGTAGCCAGCAAGCAAAAGCATAGAACTCAGTGAAACAGACTTTTATTTTCATATATGACAGAAATCACTGTCACTGAAATTAGATCATGATGGCTAAACTCAGAAAACTTTGCTGCATGACTGTGCTCTGTAGCACGCTGAGTAATCATACATGTAACCACTGCAGCTCTGTTGTGATACACTGAACAGTGCTCCTAGCACTTTATCCTACCAAGCAGTAGAGATATCTTCATAAATTGAACAGTACTCCTAGTACTTTATCCTACTGAGCATTAAAAATATCATGATATACAGCACAGTTCTCCTAGCACTTTGTCCTACTGAGCAGTAGAGATATCATAACATACCAGACAGTGCTCCTAGCACTTTATCCTACTAAGCAGCACAGATATCGTGACATACACTTTCAATATATCATGATATACTGAACAATGCTCCCAGCAATTTATCCTACTGAGCAGCAGAGATATTGTGTTAATCTGGAGAGCAGTGCAGCATGAAATACTCAGAGACAGATGATGTAGGGTAACATATCTGGCAGTTTATATGTCATAATATTTTAGTGCACAGCAGCGTGAGCTACTCAGAAATGGCAACTATATGTTAATATACCTAGATATCTAGATCTTAAGTAGGCTGTAGAGCACAGCAGTACATACCACCTATAAACAGGATCACTGTTGCATTGAGCTTCTCTATGGCAGACTGTGCTACAAACTGCAATGAAAAAGTTCACTTAAAGGCTGCACACCTGAGAAATGCTAATATTCAAAGAGGTTGCTACTCCTGGTGCTGCAGAGTTAATCAGACATTTATTTAACATTGTTTACTGGGAAAGTCTGACTTGGAACGAGCCAATTTTCAGCGGGGAGCCCAGGGAGAAACACTCCAGAGGCATGTCTTTGTAACATGGGAGGAAACCCACATGAACATAGGGAGGACATGCAGACTCCATACAGAAGGCACCACAGCCGAGAATCGAACCGGGGAGCCTCTTGATGTGAGGCGACAACCCTAACCGCTGCACCACTGTGCCATCTAGACATGTATTAGGCAATAGATAGCACCTGCATACCAAGCAAAGGACCACACATAAAAGAGAGAGGTACAGCTATAATGGGACAGACATTACTGGTCTGCAGTAGAGAATGATCAGTGATACAGTATTGTACACAGGGTTAAGAAGTGCTAGATTGGCCTACTTGATGCAAGCTCTCACACATACTATAGCAGTGTGCAACTGCAGCTAATGCCCAGCTGGCAGAAGAAGGGCAGCACAAATAAGCAAAACAGGCAACTGAAAGACCACTGTGGGTGTGCACAGTACAATGGCAACCCAGTCCAGCATATAAATGGGGAGGAAATGGTAGCAGACCAGAAAGTTGGAAAGAGAATAACACTAAGAAAAGGTAAACACAAAAAGGTAACCATAAGGCCCATGCTCTGCAGCATATATGAATACAGCCCTTACTATGATCCACACAACCTGAGTTAAACTGGTTGGCAGAGAACTGGAAAAGCTGGGGCAGACAAGATGGAAGCAAGAGGATGCTGTTGGCTCACCCATGCTAGAGAAGAGGCAAATGGCACACACTGTGGCACTAAAATGATCAAATGGTGTTACAGCTGTGTGGCATAGGTCTACCAAGTACATGCTATGTCTGTGTAAGCATAATGTGCTGCAGACATCACCATTAAAAGGTATGCTTTCAACAGCAGGTACCACTCATAGTAAAGAGGAGCTCCAAAGAGGAGGAAGATAGGCCACATCTGTCAGATTTAAGTACTAACCTCTCCTTATCCCCCAACTCTCTCTATAAAGGTAACAAATCAGCCAATTAGGCACTCCAGGCAGGAATGAATGGGTTGTAGGATGATTTCCTAGCCTGAGGATACCTGTCTCTTGCCCCAACAGAAAGACAGGGCCCACTATTTAAAGGTAGTTGAGCCATTGGTTAAATCCAGCAAAGGAGCCAAAAACAAAATATAACTATAACATCTGAAAGATGGGAGAAGAGCCTCTTTACAAGTTTTACAAAAGAACAGTAGATTGCAAAGTACCGAGTAACTGCTTGGGATGAGATAGAGGGAGGAAGGCAAGTAGCAGGCATGGAGAGGTGATATACACAAAAAAGGTGAGGAGGGCAGTGGATGTACACATGCACACAGGGGAAGGACAAGTTATATGGAGGGTCATAAAATTAATGGGGAATGACACACAAGTGAGGGATTATCCCAGGATAAGGACATGATGGGATCCTTAAATAACTAGCAACTAGGCAAGCACAGATGGCAACAAACCTAGGAATCACTCATCTAGGTGGTCCATTGATCAAGTGCCTGTCATTTGCAGAACTTGACCAGACATGCCAGAAGGCACTTGCTATTCCCAACGCAGGTGGTTAGCTGCTGATGCAGATCAGTAATGAGTCATGCTAACTGGCTCTTGTTGGCACAATATAAGGCACTGGTGCCACTTTGCAGGACACCCCTTACAAATGAACAACTTTGAAATTAAAAAAAGCCTCTGTAGATGTGGAGCTTCCCAGAGTTAGGGAAATAGTCCTACCTAGTAAAGTGCCTTAGCAACAATAAACCCTGTGTTGATGTCAGTGAGAATAAGGCAAATGTCTCAGAGTGTGTATGTGTAAGTTGGAATCCATAGCACCACCACCTGCAATAGGCTGGGGTAGGATCATGTTGTGAATGTGCAAAAGCATGGGAAGAACAAGCCATAAGCGGGTTACGTGTTGAGGCACAACTACAGACAGTAAACAGGCGGAGACTATACATAGAATGAACTGCAGCTGATAACTTCAGGCCACAAAAAAGCAATACTGGAAATGCATTTGGTTGGAATTTCTGCCGACTGTGAATGCCATAGGCAGTCATAGTATGTATCTACAGTAGGCATGACAAATGGTTACTAACAAGATATTCCAATTAAAAAAGGGCATAGGGCATTGCAGCAAACAGGTCCACCACAGGAAGTGGGATTACCAACACAGTAGCTGCTCATTTACATTAATGTTGTGTTGTTTGCCATCTAAGGCAATGGTCCTCATACCTGGAGGTGGTCTGGATGTGGAAACTGTGTTGGAGCAATCACCCTGTGCCAGCAAGGGAAGCACCAGGTCAGTAATGTCCATTACAATACACTAAAGCACATTCCACTTCTTGCTCAAAGTGAAGAATCAAGTCTCTCCTGCATATCTGTCCTTCCAGGCACGTGATCTGCAACTGCAACAAACTACATGACAAGGTATGTCTGTTAGCATATTCTATACCACTGTATTCATATGTATCCATGTACATGCCATGAGGGATTACAGAAGCATATGCTTGTGGGCTGACAGTGGTGTCATGTGTACTCATGCTTTCACAGGTTCTACAGGCAGAGGGCCTAACACAGCAAGACAATGTAGGGCTGACATCAACAGGGCCCCTGTGACCACTAATGGCAACTAGCAGGTGAAACAGTTCAGTGACATAATGGCACAGTCTACAAAACTGCATGGTAGGGGTCACCCACATCCAGCGGTACAGAAGCCCTTGTAGAGATACAGGCTGAACATACAGCCTCACACCCTGTATGGGTTCCACCTGCATCCACAGACCCTCACAGCATTTGACAAGCATACTGCCATGAAGGTAGGCATACCCACCACAGGGAATATACATATGTCCTTGACAATGTCTATGAAATGTGAAATTCACAAACACAGCAGGTCAACAGTACAAACACAGTTGATTGCTACCCCACAACATTATGGAAATGGTGGGTCTCCTCCATAACTAGCTGGGTGACCTGTATAAACTTCAGAGTGACATGGACTATAGCGATATGAAGTATAGAATGATGCTGAGATAACTGGTTACAAATGCTGCCACCAACAGACATACTGCAATTATCATCAGGTATTTTCCCACTGGCCATGCAGTTTATGGCTGTGATGGTTCTGGCTGCAAGGTAGTCAGGCTCACCCTATCCCAAGTCATACTACACACATCACTGGATAGAAAGCATTACTGTCATCTGTGGGCAGACAGACAGCCATCCCTCCCAATATCAACCATATCCTGCACACGGCTACCCAATGCACCAATGTGGGATGTACAAATAGAATAATCATTTTTATATCCACTATTCTACCATTTACTTCTTTTCTTCATGTTCAAAAATGATCTTAATGCTTCTACCATTTACCATGGTCTTCATTTAAACTCAGGACTGCATCACCAGCTAACTTCTTTCACCTGCACTACCCCCTCCGCCTCTAATTTCCATTATTACAACCATACATTATAACACATTTCAATTTGCAATTTTGAAAACAGTTCTCTACCTCTAAGTCTCCATTTTTACTAAAGAGTAAATCAATCCTACAATCAAATTTCAGCAAGTCTGTCAGAAAAGTAAAATTCCTTGCTTTACCCCTCACTTTTACCTCAAAATATCTTCCTATTCTCCCCTCCCATATACATCTTCAGCTTCTTTGCCTACTCCTATTAAATTCAGTCTTTCCAAATAACCTATACAAGTATTACTAAAAAGCACAATGTAATCTTCTCAAATAATCTCAGCACCTGACAACTCTCTCATCATGGCAGATTTAATAAGCTAAGTAGATATTCTACTTTACTTACATCTGAAGCCAGATAATCACTTGGTAAGGTGCAGCCACACACTGATTTCCAAGGTGGACTATGCCTTCACAGTTGTCAACAGTTATACTGTTTCTAATAGTTAATAACAGAGAGAATATTGGTAGACCCTTTCTTCTAAACAAAACACAGAGGAACAAACAGACTCAGAATCTTCCACTGATACTGATGTACCAATTGCACCCCTTAAGAGAGGCACTTAATCCTGCAGTGGCTCAGGATTGTTAGGCTGAGCCAACCATGAGTATTATGTCCATGGACTGCAGTAAATTTCCAAACCATTGTAGATTCTCTCCCCAATTCAATTCAAATGCATTCCACTAAATAGGCCAAAATACTAGTAGAAAATGTACAAATTACAAAATGCAACTACTGAAGATCTGAAAACACTTCTGAAAGCCTCAACACCCCCTGACATTTTCAGAAAAATCCAATACAGGCGATAACATTTCAAAGCATACAAATGATGAGTTTTCTTGAGCTAGAAATAAATTATTAAAAGTTTTTACTACAGCATGTCCCCAAACACCTAACTGGGCAAAAGCAAAAATTAAGGCCATTGTCCAAAAAGAAAATGAAGCTATTGATGCATATTTGCAACACATGATATATGCATTTGAAGCCTTTTCTGCACATCCAGAACCTACAGAAGGAGTGGCAACCATCAGGATGTCAACTGCTTTTGTAGAAGGATTATTAACTCCAATTTAAGAACAAATTAAAAATGTTTTTTTTTTAAACTGGCCAAGTTTAGGCATTCAAGAAATTATTAACCAAGCACAATATGTAGCAAATAATATACTCAGTGAAGAAAAAGAGCAGAAAAAATGTTAGTAGACATTCAGCTACAACAGTTTGATACTAACTCACTGGGAAAGGGAAGCGGGAATCATGCAGGAAGAGGTAGATTTAGGTTCTTCCAACCACAATCCCCGAAACAATATCAACAAAATTATTATTACTCTATTTCAGCACAATCACCACAAGGCAAACTGCGTTTATTTCATTGTTTTAATTGTGCCCAGCCTGGACATTGACAAAATGAATGCTTACTTTCTCTAGAACAAATTTGTCAAATGTCCAAATGCCACAGCAAGCAGAAAGGCATCCTTCCATTTGGAGTACTGCGTGATAGCCAACAGCAAGGCAGTCAACTCATTAGGACAGCCATGAACAAGAACCACAGCTATTTCCCTTGGCATCAGTTGACCAAGAAGGTCCTTTTGTCAACATCACAGTGTACAACTCATCTCTCCCTTTCTTTTGTTGGCACAGGAGCAACCAGATCTAGGATTACTTCAGCAAATGCTGAAAATCTCCCACTTTTTACCACAACACTTCATGGAGTGGGAGTGTCCACAGTTCCTTTAGACTATCCAGAAACAAAACTTGTTCCTATTCAAATTGGTTCACTAAAAGAACATGCTTTATTGCAAGAAATGCTGCCCCTTTAAATGTTTTAGAGCTGTATTATGTAAATTGAGATGTTGTTTACTGTACCCCAGATGGCATTTTTCTTAACATTCCAAATGAACCCTTAGGATTGCATTCAACTAATATCTGTGCAGATGAGAATACCCATTTTGCCATTTTAATATCAAAACAAACTTCAGACATTAATGATTTGGAGGGATTACGAGTAATCCCTCCACAACTCTGGACCACCTGTGAAAATGAGGTAGGGCTGATAAAAGATGAAGAACCTATGCAAATAATCTTAAGACCTTGTGAGTGATGGCCCACGGTAGCTCAATATCCTTTGTCAGCTGAAGCAAAAAAAGAAATTAAACCTGTCATCCCTGCATTACTCCAACAAGGTACAATAATCTCAACTCAAAGTCAATTTAACATGCCTTTCTCCTAGTTAAGGCACCAGATAAAAGCACTTGGAGATTTGTCAAAGATTCTCCAAGATTTACAAGCAGTTAACACAGTAATAATATCATCATTTCCTATAGTTCCTAGCCCTGCTACAATACCAAGTTCTATCCCATCAACTGACACTACCTTCTCAGTGACAGATATTTCTTCTGCCTTCTTTTCTATTCATATACATCCAAATAGCCAGTATCTGTTTGCACATATATATATATATATATATATATATATATATATATATATATGGATCTAGGACGTTTGCTCGAGTGACAAAATGGCCAAATCCAAAATAACCGAACACATTTTAACGAAAGTGCTTTTATCGAAAAAGCACTTTCGTTAAAGCGTGTTACAAAAAAAATAAATAAATAAAACACTACATTTACACACACTCCCTACTTTAATATTCTCCCTCAGAGACCGCACTACAGTGGGGAAAAGGGAAATTTCCCTTACCCGCACAGTAGTACAGCCTCAGCAACAGGCATACTTACGTGAAAGTGCTTCTTCGGTGAAAAACGGCTATTTGGGTTTCGGTCATTTGCTCACTCGAGCAAACATCCTAGATCCATATATATATATATATATATATATATATATATATATATATATATATATATATATACACACACACACACACACATAAAAAACGCAACAGTACACACACTAGATTATTGGAAGGATATGTTCAACCATCTACTCTTTTCTCTAGGGAAATGAAGAGACAATTAGACAAGATTGAATTTCCATGCTGTTCCACATTAATCAAGTACGTAGGTGATTTACTTTTAGCTTCCGTATCTCTTCACAGCTGTAAACAGGATATGGTTTTCTTTTTTTAACCAAGCCAACAGGATTAGGATTCAGTCAATAAATACAAACTGCAGTTAATGAAAGTCTCAAGATCAATACTTAGGACATCTTATTTCAGAAGGTGCTAGGCAAACTTTGCCTTCACTCACTGCTGCAATATAAGCTGCACCACAGCCTACTACATTAATGCAGTTATGGTCTTCCCTAGGACTGATAGGCTATTGTCGACAATGGATTTCCAACTCACTAAAACCATTATTAGAATTACTAAAGGATACCCCTGAACCTTTACCTTGGTAAGACCACCATGAACAAGCTTTTATTCAATTAAAATCTCTCCCTGCACTTGGACTGGCAGACTATTAAAAAGATGTTTTTTTCTTTTTTTGTAGTGAAAGAAATAAAGTGGCATTAGGATTATTAGCACATTGCAGAAATAATGAGATTGTTTTTTTTTTTGATTCCTTACCTATATTAGCACAAATTTGATCTTGTAGCAGCAGTTCTTCCCCACTACCTCAGGGCAGTGGGCTGCGACACTGCACTTGGTAGAAACGGTGGCTGCTCTGACTCTAAGACACAAGACCTACATGGCAGTTCCACATTCTGTAGAGGCGTTGTTACTAAACACTAAGACACAATATTTATCTGCAGCATGACTGTCTAAATGAGTTGTCTTTACTTAATAACCTTTTTTACAGATCGTTTGATGTCCAACTCAGTCCTGCTTCTTTGATTCCCACAGCAGACAAAGGAGAACCCCATAACTGTATCACAGTTAACTCTGTGCTTTATCCTAGATTAGGCATAAAAGGTGTTCCACTACAGATTCCCAACTACTTGTTTTTGTTGACAGCTCCCGTGTCCGAAGAGAAGATTGAACATTAGTGGCAGCCTTTCTGTTTGTACACAGGACAGAATTTTGTTAATGTGACAAATGAAAATGTGCCTACTCAAATAGCTGAACTTGTTAGCTATTTACTGAAGCCTGTAAACTAACAAAGGACAAAACAGTTACAATTTTTATGGACTCACATTATGGTTATGCGGTAGTTCACAATTTTGGGCCACTGAGGAAAAACAGGATATTTGACTTCAGCAGGAACAGTTATTAAAAATGCTACTTTTGTTAATGAACTACTGAATGCATTACTATTACCAAAAGAACTTGCTGTGGTAGAATGTGCCACACACAAATTATGACTCTTACTTTTCCAAAAGCAAAAGTTTTGCAGATATGGTGGCAAGACAAGCTGTACTGTCTTATTCCTTTCAAACTTAATTTTTGCAGCAATTTCATGAGACTAACAGCACTATTTCATTACAGAAACTTTTTTTTTTCCAGAACCAAATGTAGAACTCTGAAAAAGTGAGGTAGATTTGTGAAGGCTGCAGCCGTTTTTCAGACCTTTTGTGGTGGGTGGCTGGTAGCTCCACAAAATTTCTTAACTCGGTTGGTTAAAGCATACCACTTACTTTTTCATTTAGGTAAAATGCCTCCAGATTTCAAATGATTTGTATGCCTCTTGCCTTTCAGAAGTCACTCAGCATTCTGTAACTACTTGTGCCATATGTTTAGACCATAACGTGTGAACAACTGTGCTGACACCCACACAAACTTTGAAAAAGCACTGTTTCAGAAGCAAGGAAAAATAAATAAACAAACAAACAAATGGACATCAATGATTTGTTATGGCTGTTGAACAATGGACCATCAAGTAACCAGTTGTTTTTGGAATCTTAAGCAACAAACACTTCTGGCTGGAGTTTATTTGGAAATCGACTTTACATGAACTGTAAACAAACAAACAATCCAACATCCACGTTGCAGTTCTTTGAAAAATCCTCTCCAACCCAACATGCTCAGTTTTACTGTAATCTTCATGATTTTTTTATTTTGCCTAATTTTGTCATCTGGAACTGTGAATCCATCTGCAACCATCAGAGCTGTAAGTACTGAATCATTTCTTATTAGAAATGAGCATATTACTAAGTAGAGACAAGTGTTTGGTAGAACTACACTAAGAGCACATGACTGCCATCATAATTCAATACCTTTTCTAATGCCCTATACACATATGCCAAGACTTTTAACGTCAGTGACCTGTTGGGCTTGTGCACATATACCTACTGCATATGATGGGGATAGTCCATTAATTCCAATACCAGTGACTCATACAGAATTCCAATTGGTATTTCACACTATTTTTTTTACTAGAATCTGAGAAGCTAAACATAAATCTACACCCATTTCAGTAATATCACAACTATCAATGCCTATTAAAGGACATATCCCATACCTTAGAAATGGGATACATTTTGTTGGAAACAGCATTTGCAATTTTACTTGGAAAATTTATAATGGGGTGGGAGAGTTAGGTGTGGCAGCATTGTGAGAGTTCTAGTACATCTGTGGAGATCAAGCATATCCCTGGTTACCATCTGATGGCTGTTGCTATATTGGCAGTGTTATTCCAGCTATATGACACTCACACATTTTACCTGATGGAAAGATTAGGAATGCTCGTTGCAGGAGAGATAAAACAAAAATCCAAATCCAGTTGGGAAAATAGATGCTTCTTGGGTTAATCATCATGCTGTTCAAAAGCCTGATTTTAAAGGACTAGCTCACATGGATCCTGGTGATGGTGTTATTTCTGGAGCAGGAATTATATCTGCTTTTGGGGCAGTAAAATCTATATGGGAGTTACACAAATTATTTAAGCTTTTAGAAATACTAAGCAATGCTACTTTTGAATCAATGAATCTGATTATTGAAATGACTGCCATGTTCGGTGTGGTGTTTCAGAACATCACTTGACTTCACCCTTGCTTCTAATGGGGGTACACTGACACTCATCAAAAGAGAGTTCCGTTCCTGTATCCCTGATAACACTGGTGCCATTCGTAGTCACAAAGAAATTATTCAGAAAGTTGCAGAACGGTCTCATGCTAAAGAAGCTAACACTTCTCAGTGCCCATGGTTAACCAACCTGTTTTCTGGTTGGGATATATTTTAAAATTTTTATGTTGCTTGCCATACTAATATTACTATTACAACATATTGTATTTATGTGCAAAGCTTTAATTCTTAAACATTTGAAATCCAGGAAAAGTATCAAATTACAAAGCATGTAAGTGAATAAAACTGAATTGTTATCACTGATCACATTAGTTAGAAGTTAAGAATATAAAGAAAAAGCATTATTGCAAGATTATAGTAACCCTTACAAATATTTGAGGAATGTGTGACCGAAAAATTATTAAAGCGGTCTTTTTATTCCATCAAGACACGGACGTGTTTTTATTGCTAATAAAAATATCTTTGTAAAATGACTGTATAAGCTTTGAAACTGCATGCAAAAATGTCTGAAAGCAGCAAAAAGGTTGCCTACCCATTTGAAAACCTGTTGTCATTGCCCAGTCATAAAAAAAAAACATGACTTGAGTGACACTTCATAGCATCAGAATGGGAAATTGCAAGGGAGAAGTGTAAAATGAAGGAAGAATGTTAGTGTTTTTATGTTAAATACATATTCATTTCAAGATAGATTCCCAATTGCTTTGGTCTGCTTCTGATGAATTTCCTGCCAACATGGCAAGCGTTGAAAGTTATTTTTCTAAAATTTGGGAACTTGCACCAAATATAAAGGTCTAGACAGCCAGAAGACCTTAGTGAGCAGGTTAATGCTGTAGTGCTGCTTAATTGGTCACTGGCTATATTGCAGTTGTTATAATACTGCTGCACTTGATCAAAAATGCTATAAATGAGTCAAGCTTTATAAGGCTCAAGGCGACAGCATCTTGATTTCCTAGTCCCTCAGGTACATGGACCTTGCAATAAACATGATTATTCTCTGCTGAACTGTACTGTGTGAAAGTTATTTTTTACCATTACAGTCTTCATTAAAATGGAGTGTCTTGAGAAGTGTGACATGTTCAAATGGAGAAAAAGAAATGGCTGGATTAAAAAAAAAAAAAAATCAGCCTGCCAAACTTCAGGGTGTGCAGGTAAGACAAACACTAGAAATACACATTCAAAAGTGTCACATATAATAAGGGGGGAAAATAGCTTTTGATCATAATGGCTACTCTCTCCAATTTGAGAATGTAAATGGCCTTATAGGTATAGGCAAAGAACAAAGTACTGAATTATATTAAAAATGCAGAGTGTAAACAGCAATGCTGCACTAGACACATTTGGATTTGACAAAGAAAGGATTTCAGGATGGATACTTAGCCGAATATCATGAACAAAGGAAAAGAGGAGTAAAAATACCGACTGCCAGACGGGTTCAAATAGTGATAGAAGGGGAGGAGGGAAACCATAATGGAAAATTTGTAGCAGTAAGGTGCTATTGGCAAGAGAGGAGGATTACACTGGCACACATTTATATTCCACCAAAAACTGCTATTATGGAATTTAAGAAAATGTTGGGAGAAATAATCAGCTTTCAGCAATGAATATGACTTACAGGTATAGTTCAGTCAGGATTTATCAGGGGGACCTAGAAGGAAAAAATATAACAGAGGGTAGATTTCTGAAAAACATTTATGAAAATATTTGGTATGGAATATGTGAATTCAGGAGCAGGAACACAGAATTTAAAAATTATTCTGCAAGGTATAATACCTTAGCTAGACTAGACAGAAATATTTCAGAGACACACGCATTTAATTGAAAGCTTCACTTTCATCAACAATTACAGATCACACACACACACATATATATATATATATATATATATATATATATATATATATATATATAAAATGATGACAGAAATTCAGGATAATGAAGAAAAAAATAAGACATTGGCACTTTCTCACCTAGCAGATGAAGAGTCTCAGTCACTGCACAGATATCGATGTTAACACTACAACCTGTGAGAGATGCACTTATCTAGCCAAACTGAGGCAAAGCTCTCTCCAATCAAGACTGAACTTGACAGTCAAGAGGAGAAGGTAAACACTTGTACCACACTCATAGTCTCACTAAATCTACACCACCAAAATCCACACATAGTAACAAAAACATTTGCGGTGGCTCTCAATAATCTGTCTAAGCAACAGAGACCTCCAAAAGCAGAAACGCAAGCAACCTCCATCCCCCAACACAACCCAAATGACACACAGCCCGCAGACTCAGTGTGCCACTCAATCACAGCCAATAAGGCAAAACAACGTACCCAACACACTAGTCATAGGTGACTCTATAGTCAGGCACACTGATGTCCCACTCACCAGGCTAAACGAGGAGGTTACTGTCAGCTGCCTGTCGGGTGCCAGGATCCGCCACATAACCCACACACTTAGGAACCAGAAATCCTATAGAGGTATTGCAAATTTTCATAAAATTTCCAAAATGTGCGTATCAAGCACAGGAACATAGAAACCAAGGAAAAGTGCGAATGAAAATATTTATGGAAGACAATTATGCCAAGATTAGAGGAAGATAAAGCTGAAAAAAACTAAGAATATAGGTGGAGATGAGATAAAAATGATAATGTATAATCAATTGGCAGGGAAGTCTCCATAAACAGATAGTATTCCTGTGGAAATCTGGAAGTTAGGAGGGAAGAAAGAGAGAAAGATCTGGAAATTTTTTCTTTAGTAGCATTTTAAAGAGGGGGAAGCACCAGCAAATTGGGCACAAGCTGTGATGGCTGTATTACCCAGAGTGTAAAGACTCATCAAACCCATATTCATATCAGACCCATTTCAATTTTAAACCATAAATATAAAGCATTTGTCTGTACTGGCTAAAATAATGGCAAAGGTGATGCCAAAACTGATAGATATGGATCTATGTGGTTTTGTTAAAGACAGGCAAACATCTGATAACATAAAACAATAATGATGATCCAGAAGAAAGCATAATTAAAAAAAAAAAATACTGCTGTCGTTGAGGGGTCTTGATGCAGGGAAAGCACTCAAAAGAGTAAGATGGAACTTTATGAGTATGGCAATGAAGCATTTGGATTCCCTAATACAATAATAAGGTTAATTAGGAGGATATTGAAGGATCAGAAGCAAGAATTAAAGTGGAAGGATTCCTCTCCGATACATTGTGTTCGAACAGAGAAAACAGGATGGCGTCCTCGCTTTACATTTAGAACACTCACAAATAAAATAAGGGACTCAAATTCAAGGATATCACTGGTATGGTAATCAAGACTGAAAGCAGGGGTACAGAAAATAGTCAGAGGGCTGGAATTTACTGGAGAAAACTGGTAAAGGAACCAAAGTACTGGAACACGTAATTAGAGAGGGAAAGGTAATAGAGAGTGTGATGAGGCAGAGAAGAAATCTGGACCGCAGGTCAGAGACAGTCTTCCCTATTAAGGACTGATATTAGAGTATATGCAAACAGAAAAGTATACATGTGTCCTAAATGAAAGACCTGCGCTGGTAGAGTTTTTTGTCAAAGCTACAACAGAAGCTGCTGTTAAAATCTCGATAAATTCGTATGGCATATAAAATATTGTACAGTAACTATAAGAATCAGAGGAGGTTAGAAAAGATTAGAAGAGAGAATGGAAAAGCAATTAAGAAGGGAACAACGGAAGGACATATGTATGGCTCCCAAGTATGCAATAAAATTACAGAAGTTCAGGATTTTTGCCTGGAAGTATTTGCAAAAGTATTTTTATACAACAACCTGACTTCAGTTTTTCCTCAGGCAGATAGCAAATGTTGGAGGTGTGATGGAAAATAAAGAGGTAACTGAGAAACATTTTTTGGGAGTATAATCAGTTGTCAGATTTTAAAAAATTCCCTACGAAGTACTCTGGTAGAATTACTGGGGGAGTAATGGCTGTAACAAAGGAAAGGATTTTTTTTGAGCTGGGACACAGGATCTGAATTTCCTAGACGTAGTATGGGCCTTATAAAGTTTAATTCTTTTGGCTGCTGCAAAAGCAGTTACTAGAAAATGAAAATAAAAATCTAAACCAACTGCATTTGAAGTAACGAATATTGTAAAAGAAATAAAAGAACTGGAACGGGGATCTTTAATAAAAGGGAAGGAGTAAATTCTGTAGAAGTAAATGGAATTTGTGGGACCAGTATATGCAGAATAATGTTCTGCAGGAATGGTGAGGTTTAACGGAAAGCGAGAATTGAGTGATTTATGTTATGCTGAACTGAAATACAATAAATTATAAAAGAATGTATAATGTATGTAAAAAAACAAACAATTGTTAATATGGGTTGTTTTCTTTTCTACTAAATTTATGTTTGCCAATGTTTTAAAATGATATTTTGGAAGGTGGACATTATACAACATTGAAAACATACATTTGTGCTTAACATGTTAAGCCCCACATCCACCTTAATCATGTGTACTAACCCTAAACCTGCCGCTGTGTGTCTCAGCTTGACACATTCCCTAACAGTATCAATAAACTAGATGCGTAAAGGGTTTTTGGTAAGTTAAAGACACACACACCACCATACACAAGCCATGGCATGACCTAATTAAGTCCTAAACACAACACACCTTTATCCACCCATTCCTAGGCCCATCCCATATGCTACGACTTACACTGTCCCTAACCAGTTAAACCCTTCTAACTGTACACACACACACACACACACACACACACACACACACACACACACAGTACAGTAGTGCATGGAGGTGACAGTCAACTTCTGACAACAATAAAGACAGTCAATAAAATACACGGAAATCTCTCGCTCACACACACACACACACGCATATTTTCCTGACATTTTTTTTTTTTTTTAGAAAACTACCATCTGGGTTAATATTGATCTCTGCAACTTTGGGCATAAAAAAAAAAAAAAAAAAAAAAAAAACTGTTAATGTAGATCATCCCAGCTGTGAACCTTTATCATGCATCTGTACTGTGAAATTATAAATGTGCTCTACTGCAATAGTGTGCACCATAACTTCATAAAGAACTACACAAGACACCTGTAACATTAACAATAATTTATTTAACATGAAACATGAGCATGTTTTAAGGCAATGAGCTCTCCCCACTTCCAATTTTTCACAGCAGGTGCCAAAAGCTTTTTTTAAAGGAAACAGCAAAATAACACAGTTGAGGAGTTACTGTCATTGCAAAAGCCATATATCCAAATGGTTCACTGAAAAACGACACTGAAGTTAAATGAAACATTTAGCCTTCCTCCAAAATTTTAATACAACATGCCTCACAATCAAATGAAAAATGTGCCATTTCTGAAGCATGCATGATAAATCAGCGTTTTACTGCAAATGCACTGCTACTGTCTCACTCAATAAAGTACAAAGTTACAATAACATTTACAAATCAGGTCTACAGCAGAGTGACAATCATCTTACTTTTATCATCACAGTACCCCTGCTACTAACACTGCCTTTATATCAAACTAAAAAGAGGAACATTGGCAATATTATATACAGGCAAATACCACTTCTATATAAAGTGCAATAACTTTTACACACACAATAAAAGTGTGCATGTAAGTGCATGTGCACACTGTACTCACACAAGAAACACCCAACAAGGTGCTGCAACAACGTGTGGCCAAGTAATATTCAAAGACTAGCTTGCAAATACAGGTTTATGGTTAAAATTGGTATTATATCCTTTTTTCTCCTTTCAGGTAAATTTCCCTTTTTCAGGAACTTGGAGTACTGTCTTGTTAGGTTACGTGATCAGAATTACAGTGAAGACAGAGGGAATCAAATCTAGTACTACAGGATGAAGTTGGTTAGCAACTCTAAGCTAAAATGCCAGAGAATTATATGTTCCAGAATATGTAGCTGGGCATTTTCAATGAATACAGTTTACCTTTCCAAATTCTATGTAAGCTTTCCAATTCCATGACCGGAATTGCAATACAACATTCAAATTACACTTCTGGTCTGCAAGATGTTGACATATGCCAGATCCCATACTCTTAAAGAAGTTTAAAAATTCTTATAAAGATACATAAAATACATATAATACTGCTGATTGGCCTGTGCTGGTAATGGAAAGTTTAGATAAAACGTTCATTTTATTTATCCATGATTATGGCAGTATTTTACTTTGGGACAGCAAATTATTTACACCATTACTACAGCACAAATTATAGAGGCATCAAAAACAGGCCTCTGAAGTTATAAGGCTTTAGTGGCACAATGTGATCCACTGTTTTGCACCTGAACAAACTGTAAATAAAGGTTCACATGCTAATTACTACTAAATTATAATGCTAGTCATCCATCCCCACAGAAACATGATAAAACAAGAAACAGCACAACTTTTTTTTAAACCCAAGCACTCGTTTCTTATAAAAGTGGACTTAAGACCTCAAATGCTCTAACTGAAGCGTGTGAACCTTGCCTCTAAAAAAGGACCTAACCAATGCTGACATCAAATATAACACAAAAACAGTTATCATAGGATAAAGGAAGTGTCATTCAGGACACCAAAGTTTATGAAACACTTCCCCCTGACTGCAGTGGCAGTAACAGGTATAAAAATCTTATTTACTTATCTGGATCTCTGCAAACCACAGCAGATGAGAGACACCATTCAGATGCCTTACAAGCCAAGTGAATAGATGACAGAGAATGCAGCCAACTAAATCTAGTCTGGACGGTTCATGGCAAATTAGCTACTGGAATGGGTTAAGGAGCACAAAAGAACAGAGTCAACAAAATCTTAAATATTAAACAAAATAATCCAGGCATCTTTGCACACACTAATTCTTGATCAAACTATTACCACAAAATATATCCCACAACAGATAAATACTGGCACTAAGACAATCCGCAACAGAAGTAAACAAATGTACTTATTATTCTGAAATACTTTTGGAATTATCTGTCTTGATGGTTTCAAAAAGCAATTAGAAATCCGGTCCATGGAAAAGGTGCGGTGCTCTTCAGGTCTGATCGCCAATACTCACTGCTCTTGTGACGTGTCCTCCTCATGCATTTATGCTCGTCTGCAGCTTTCCATGCCACCGCAGCGTATCTGTAGACTTCTACAACAAAGTTCTGTAGTGCACTGACTTCTACAATAATCAGAGTCTAAGTGTCACAGAACTTTGTTCTAAAAGCCAAACACACACTTTCAAACGTTACATGACTGCCGTCTGCAGATAGCCTCCACAAACTAGGAGGAACAGCGAAATGTTAAGTCACTTTTCCAGCCACCCCCCACACACAAAACAAATGTAAATAAAAAATAAGAGTGCTGTCCAGTTTGACAGTTTTATACAAAACCCTGCTGTTTAGTCCATGATTTGGTACTTCCCTCATCTCACTAGTTTCTTCCTCATCATTTGGAAGCAAATCGCAACCCGACGTGGGAAGTTGCTTACGTGTACTTCTTGTATCGCACTGCCAGAAAGCAAAAGTTGCATTTAACATATACTCAGCAAGAAATTAGACGATTTCAAACCCATTTGCCCAGCTATTAATCTATAAAATGCAGTACACTCCAAATTATACAACAAATGTTTAAACTGCAAATTAGATAACACATCTTTAAAAAAGAACATGAAAAAAGAAAATGTTTGAATAGTTGCAGTTGTCAGATAAGTAATCCATTGTTTAATTAAAGTCAGTAAAACGACTATTGGATTTGAAAAGTAACATCCCAACCCCATCCCGTAAAATCTAGTCATATTACATGCAAAGACATTTAAAAAAAGTTTCAGCTAAACCACTTTGACAGCTGTGTCTTGAAAGCACCAAAAACTTGGTGCTAATAGTGCATTATATCAAACTTCCCAGTGCTAGTTACGAACACTTTCCCTTACCTGTATCACATTTATGGTGCTATTCTTAACGCACCTTCTAGCTGGTCTTTACCTGTCGAATAGCAAAAAATTATACAACCAACCCCACAGCACTCACTTCCATTTTGACTTTTGCCGACGTGGAAATTTTGGGTTTAGAAACGACCTGCAGTCTGATTGGCTGCCATCTAGTACGGTCAAAGGTCACGGCTGCCTTAGTAGGTCCGCGCCAGAGAACGGCAGCTGGAAGTCAGCTGCTTTTCCCAGGAATGTAACTTAGGTCGTAGCAACCTATGCAAATAAATTTGACAGGTAGTAGGCCTTTGTGAACCAGCAGTTTGTAAGTTTGGTAATGTGTGTTTCGTGAAAGGAAGTAGGGGAAATTAACATTTCAAAATGCTTGAACCAGAAATAAGTTTGTGACTAGTTTTTAAAATGTGTCATTGCCTTAACGTAGCAAAATAAGACAGCTGGAGAGGAATGTATGATTTTCATGTTGGATGATGTGCTTTAATTATAGGTATGCATATATAGAGGAGGTAAAGCAGTCAAATGAGTCACGTGTGTCACAGGTAAAAGTGTGGAATGGGGTTGCTGTTAATTGAAAATTTAAGACCCCATATGATATGATTTGCAGCCCTATGATATCTACTAAACAGTAACATTCTGTATCGCCCTGCCATACCTGATGAAAAATGACACTAATGATTTCATTTTTCTCTTGCATAGAATACACAATTTCAAGTTAATTTGGGCATGTTGCCTATAAAAAGCATAATTGAATAGAACATTGTGCATTTTAGTTATGTTACGTTGTTCGGTGCAGTTCAGAAATCCAGTTGGGGTATACAAAACCAGCTGTACTTAAATCTCTTTGTGCCAGCCTTCAGAACAACAGTTTCTATAGATATCTGCACTGTATGGATTTTATAAACGTTGTTACTATAATGATTTTTTCCTAGTGAAGTCAAAGTGAACATTAATGACTGTATGTTTTGTGTTAGGGGTAGCTAATGTGTAGCTACCTAGATATATAGATATTTTTTTAACTGTCTAGACTGAGTTTTTTTTTATTTATTTATTTTTTTTGCGGGGGTGCTGTAGAAGCGTTGTGCTCAATCACGTACAATAATTGACTGGACATTTTAGAGAGATTACTTTTTTTTTTTTTACTATAATCCTGGAAACTATCGCCCCATAAGCCTGACTAGCTTGGTCTGCAAAGCTATGGAAAGGATCATCATGGACCTCATAAATAAAGATATTGGGGACCTACAGACACTGGATCCTACCCAGTTCGGCTTTGTTTAGGGCAGATCCTGCCTCTTAAACCTGGTTGATTTCTTTGAAACAGTCACCAAGGCCATTGACGAGGGGAAGGTGGTCCACACAGCCTACCTGGACCTCGCAAAAGCCTTCGATACAATACCCCACTTGGGCATTATAGATAAGCTCACCAGCTTAAATATAAACCCCTATGTCACTAGATGGGTTGCAAACTGGCTCAAGGACAGAACCCCCATGGTTAGAATTGCTGGAGTCATGTCAGACTCCAAACCAGTTACAAGTGGCGTCCCACAAGGCTCAGTCCTGGGACCTCTTGTTCGGTATATATTTCTCGGAGGTACAGGCCAACACGGAAGGACTGTGGCTGACCAAGTTCGCAGATGACTGCAAACTGGGCGCCATAATTGGCTCTCCAGCCAACACAAGCATTCTCCAAAAGGGCCTCATAGAAACAGACAACTGGTGCCAGAGCCATGGCCTCAAGCTAAACGCCAAAAAGTGAATAGTCATCCCCTTTGGCAAAAACAAAGTGCCCACAAATTACCACATAGGTGGTAATCCATTAAGTACAGAAGAAGTAATTAGGGATCTGGGGACCCAATTTGATAGCAATCTCTCATTTGACAACCACGTGGCCAAAGTGGTTAGAAAAACATTTTATATAGCCCACCTAATCATGAAGGGATTCACATCTAGATCAGAGGTCATCGTGCCTCTTTACTCATCCCTCATCAGGCCCATAATTGAATACAATGCCCCTTTTGGGATGTACCTTACCAGACACCTGCAGCAACTGGAAAGACCCCAAAAGTACCTCACCAAGAGGATCAAAGGGCTCAAACAGATGCCATATGCTGCCCGGTTAAAGAAACTCCAGCTCTTCTCAGTGGCATACCACCTGCTCAGAGGCGATCTGTGCCTGATGTATAAAGCCATGTCCAACCCGGAATTAATGGACATGCTGCACCTCAGAAAATCCAAATCCCATCGAGCTACGCGCTCGAGAGACTTGAACCTCAGCACTGAAATAAATAGGACATGCTGGAGGGACAGATTCATAACCCAGAGGCTCCCTTCACTCTGGAATAAAATCCCAGTCCAGGTTAGGCAGAGTCCCTCATTGACTCTCTTCAAGAGGAATCTTGATGAGTGGGTGGGAGATTGTAGGCTTACCCCGGGTATCACTTCTGTGTCACTGTTAGACAGAGGCACAGTATACTAACCTCGAAAAAGGGCATAGCAAAATTAATTTAAAATGGGTGGCGAAAGCCAAACACACTCTGGCTAGGCTTATAAATGCCCTAGGGCAGATAGCCTAGTATGAACCTATAATCAAAAATCACCCTTGCCTAGCTAATGTGTTTACAGTTGAAATCAGCTACAGTACCCTTCATAACAACTTATGTATTAATAAAGATTTGAGACCAAAGAATGTGTGTTATTCACTTCATTACCTCTTTTTCCTCCATGTTGACTGGTAAACTAGTACATGCTGCTGAGAAGTCACAAGCCAGGGACCAGAAGGACATTGCAAAATCCAGCACCACAGGTTTGACTAATAAGATTATAAATAAAAAAAATGCTTTAATTCTGTTTTAATGCAGAATTAGATTGTAGGGTTATACATTATGTAAGAGAAGAATGCTCATATCATAAATGACTTTAAGAAACACCACCATAAGGTTGTGGATTCTGTCCTCATACCAGATGCAGTGATTCACAAGAAAGTGCAATGGTGCCGCTAAATATTTTTCCAGAGGAGGTAATTGATCAAAAAAGGGGAGGAAGGTTTTAACAGATCCAGATACAGTGAGAGGCAGGAAGAGAAGAGCAACTCTGTAATGCCAGTTTCAGAAATGGACAGTCTATAGAGCAAGGCCTCCAACTGTTAGCAGTCTTGTACAGTCACATGACTTCATATTCCAGTACTGACTGTGCATTGCAATAGAGAGGCTCATGCATATCTTTCTTCAGTTGAGATGTTATGTTCTTAGCTGCAAGTTCTAATGGTAGATCAGGTAGCTATACAGTCAAGAATGCAGTATATAAATTGTGAAGTGAAGATGGCAAGGAGCATTTATTAAGTAAAGTGTTCTGAACATCACATTATGAAAATGATTGAATGACTCCATTCATGTAGGAGAGAACCATATGAATATGCGTGACTATAGTGCCCAAAATCTTGTATTTCATAGATTTTCTATAGCCTTCTGCAGAGAAGCACTCATTAAGGATTTATATCTTGACTGCATAGTCATCCATTTTTTCGTCAGCACTGGTTGTGTATATAACTTGAGCACTTTGGAAAACTGTTTCATGCATATAAAAGTCTACATTTCAGTGAAATCATGGTGAACAGGCTGCTGTTTCAGTGCAGAGTTTTTCATCGTTATTGCTATTTAGCATACAACTGTCATTCAAATGGAAACAATGACACCATTTTTTCAGAAAGTAGCGTTTCAGAGTACAGGGGAAGAATGGCATATGTAATTTATCAGTGAGTTATGCAAGCACAACAAGGGTACTTTATGAGTTTTAATATTCTCTTTATTGCATGCCTTTAATGAGGAAAGCAGAGCAGTGTTCATCAGTTTCCATCTGTTTGATCTGTTATGGATTTTGTAACACTAAAGCAAAAACTAAGAAAGCCTTCCTTTTCTAACATTTGTTTTTTTCAGAGGAGTTTTTTAAAGTTTGTCTTAATCTGAGTTTTGTTAGTTAGTATTAAAATGCTTTAAAATTCTTTGGGGGGAACAGTTTGGTTGAGTAAAGGGACAAAGCCCCTGACTGTAATGCAGAAAACACAAGTTTGATTAGTGGTTTAGGATTTTGTAGGAGTTGGCCAGAGAGGATGGGAGTGAACAGCTGCTGCTGTTTACTTATCCTGGGGGAAGGAAGGTGGCACTGGCTTGCCACTTGGTTAACACCCAGTGGGAGTAATAGGGATGGCATATGAGCTTATGAACACATGCTGACAATGTTCATACCATGTAGCTGAGAGAGCATGCTGAGACACACCGTGAGACTGGCAGCAGCTGCAAAGCTTGTAAAGCTACTGCAAAGGTGGGGGGGGGTGTTCCACTGGAGGAGGGGCAGACCACTCTGCAGTAAGTGCAAACTGGTCCACTCTCAATATTGTGGAAGGAATGGGCCATTTGGGCTAATCGGGCAGGAATGAATGGATCATAGGGTTCTCACCTAACTTAGGGGTATGTGACTCCTGCCTCACTGAATGAATGGGTTGTTTAAGTGCAGGTAGAGGAGCCATCAGTTCAGTCCTGCAGAAGATAAAAAAATGCTATGGGGAGATATGCAGAAACAAATAGCACATGCGTTATTGGATATAGTGCAGTGAGTAACGATGGTCTGTAGGGGACACTTCAGAAACATGTAATACAGCAATCCTAACAAAGAATTTGCATAGTATGCATCTTATACCAATACAAATAAGTGTGAAACATGGCATGATTTAGAAGCATGTAAATTAGCACAGTAACCTGCTATGTTCAGTTTTTTCTGAACACCAGGATTTTACATTGTGCAAGAATATCACTTGTTTAAAGATCTTAGGGGTAGCATCTGCAGTAGCTGGGGTGCAGCTAATGGCTACCTTCAGATTCAGTATCTGTGATGTTGCACTTTACCACCCTTTGTGTCACAGAAGGGTCTGCCAGCAGCTGACATACTATCACATCTATGATGAGGACATTGTCAGCTGCTACGGCATGGACAGAAACACCATGTTGGGATTAGCAAACATGTGCCATTCTCACACAAAAAGCAAGGGGGGTGAATGGAATGCCTATTCCAGTGCACAGAAAAATGTATGTAGCATTAGCCATCCTTGCTAACTGAATCTTTTAAAGGCTTATAGGAGTTTTGCAGATATCAACCTGTTGAATCCTACATCATTTCCTTGACAGGGTGCTGCAGCATGTTGAGGAGCACATTTTATTTCGATGGATAGCAGAAATGAGAATCATCATTAACTGCACCTATATCGCTATCAAGGCTCCACCTGCATCCATTATATCAAATGGAAGGGCTTCAACTCGATCAACTGCCAAGTGGTGTGCAGTGAACAGGGTATTATATACAGTGAGTCTACACTCCATCCAGGCATGTAGACACACTATATATATATGCCATCCATGCAATTCCCAAGATTTCCATATCTTACACATATGCAAGATTACTTTCCACAGGGTTTATATTTGGTAGGCACACACATTGCCACCCACAGTGTTCCCAATAATTCGGTCTTATGAACAAGAGTAGCAGACCATTCATATTGTATTACTTTTGTGTGTAGCAGGTGATACTGTATATGACTAGGAATTGTGGCTTGTGATGCCCATCTACAACCCAGAGACCGTTGCAGAGAAGTTGTATAACAAAGCATTGTCACAGACATGTAACATCACCAAACATTTGTTCAGACTGCTTCCACTGATTGGATACATCTGGTGGAGCATTGCAGTATGCTTCAGAGATCTACAGAAAAATATGTGTTGTCTGTGCCAGGCTACATAATATGGTGCTATGAAAGCA
Source organism: Protopterus annectens (assembly GCF_019279795.1). Classification (NCBI taxonomy): domain Eukaryota; kingdom Metazoa; phylum Chordata; order Ceratodontiformes; family Protopteridae; genus Protopterus; species Protopterus annectens. Next base: position 333,322,712 of record NC_056732.1, read on the forward strand.
GTTACAGTGTATGGACACTGCAGCACTGCTTGACATACCAGTGGCGGCAGCAGCAAAGGTCTTTATTCATAGGTACAAGGTACAGAGTTTGATTCTGACCTCAGATTATTGGCTAGGCTTAAAATAGCTCTTAAGGGCAGTTAGGTTAGCATTCACCTATGAGCAAAGATGGAGCCAACTGGGAAGTGCAGTAGTAACTAGCTACAGAAGTACTTCATGTGCATGATGGTGGTGGTCCCAATATGTCATGACACTGATGAAGAGCATCTGGGTTGTGAATCTTCACCTGCTACACAGGAACCATAGGGAGTTCCTGCTGGGGAAGGATGAGGGCCTCCTTTATCAAACTGATGCCTGGCAATAGACTGCCAGGACACTGAGTGATGTCAGTGGCATCACCTGCTCTATTGAGAAATACAAGCACAAATGTAGTGACTTGCAGAGGTTAGGGAGAAGCAGCCACTCTATTGTAGACATTCAGTTCTTGGTTTGGCATTGTACAGTATGCCTAGTACCTGTAGTTGTAATTAACTTCTGTTATCAATGATAAACTTTATTGATTAGTGTTTATGTTTTCCAGTGGCCTATGAGATACAGGAAAACCAGATGGTCTGTCAAGGGACTTATGTCTGGCTTTCCAGGTGGTGGGGTAGGAGTGGTGTATTTCTGGCAGTACTAGACTATTTTAATAAATTGTAGCATGCATTACTAATATTCATTGTTTCTGTTTATTTTTGTCTTTCTCTTTTTTATGTTTTTCTTATTTTGTTTTTGTTCACTTATTTTATGTTTTATGTTTCTGCAGAATCAGTCACATTGTAGGTTGTGGTGAGGCAGTGGCAACAGCATTCTTCACTGGCTACCATGCCTACCTTTGGGTCAGTAAGCCTGCCTCTGTTCAGGTGATGAAAGTCACCCTGTGAAAACTTATCAGGAGTGCTCACTGATGCCCATGGTGCCCATCTATTGGGAGGCGCAAAAGCTTATCTACTGAATGTGGGGTGGAGTGGACCTCCTGGTTCACCTAGCAGGAGGTGCAGCAGTTGGTTAGGATCAAATTGAGTTGAGTTGACAGCTGGATGGCCACATTGGCACCATAGAGTATCTCCTTGTGCAGCTGATAAAATTACATGGACAGCTGGCCCCATCCTTCAGATCACCAAAAGTGGTACCAGTCCATGATGTCATCCACAGAGGTAAATGACATCTAAGTGGGTTCCTATCTGGGCAAGTCTAGTTGGCTATCCATACCCCTGTCTTTCTCCATCATTGTGTTCCCTAGCCTTTTGTATCACTTTCCATCAGCATACTGTGGTAACAGTGTCAAAAACATGGTCACCGACCACAACACCTCCTTTTTCTGAAAGTCCCCCACATTAGACATATTTTTATTTATTTATTTTGCATGAGTTGCTTCTACAGTTTTATGTATTTACATTTATTGTTTTTATTTTTTTTTTTTTGTCCTTGGAGTCTAGAAAAAGGTTGTACTGATAAAACTATGCAAAAAATGAAACCAAAGCTATTTGCTTTGAGTTTTTCAAATTCAATAAATTGTCTAAATTTACTTTCAAGCAATCTGATAGAATAAAATGTAAGCACTTTCATCTTTTTCAATTAAAAGAACTTCTTCAGGCATTAAAATAGATCAGAAACAGATAACGGAATGATTACACCAGGAACTCATAAAAGTTGCTAAGATTTTAAGGCAATGACACTGCTTTTGTTGTGAAAAAAAATAAAAATTGGCAACTTTGTGGGGGAGGAATTAGAGAACTCTAGCTGGGTGACTGGCTATGGATCCTCACTAAATATTTAATGTGAAGTTGTTCAATCTCACCGTTCATTCTTACAAATGGGTTCGGAGCCCATCCCTTGGCTCTGAGTCAGCCGCTTTCACAACCTTGAGGTTTTTGAGTAGCTCGAGGCCAAATCCCTATCCCATGATGCTCTCTGCCTCACCTCAGATCTAGTTTGCCGCTGCAACAGATCGGAGTTCGAGAGTGGAGATTGGGCCAGTATTTTCTAAATTTATTATATATATATATCGATAGGATTTTTCTCAGAAGTGTGTTTTTTTTTGTCATAGTTTATCATAGACTAGTATTTAGTCACTTTCTTAAATTTTTTTTGACGAAATATCTTCATTTATAGAGTGGCTGCTCTTAGACCTTTCATTGGCCGTGTTTTTTAGTTAGTCCGAGGGCTCTTAACTCTTATAACTATAATCCTTTTAGTGAGAGAATATTGTTCTTTGTAGCTGAATCTTTACTGTTATAGCTTTTGAATTGTTACTGTCTATCCTAGCTAGTGTGTGTTTGTCTAGACAGTATAGCTGTTTAAGTATTTTACTGTTTATGTTAAAGTGTGGTGTTAGCCTAGCTAGTGTGTTGGTTTGTCTAGGCAGTTACATGTATTTAGATTTATAGCTAATTTCATTACACTGTGGCTGACCAAAGGGAAAAGGAGAGACAAAAGTCAGGGTTCAAAAAATGCCCTAAGTGCGGACAAAAAAATGTCCATTACGGATTTACATGTAAGTTGCGTATACTGTTTAGGTACAGTCCGTCTTCTGGAGGACTGTTCTATTTGTCATTCATTCAGCAGCAGGGTCTTGTTGGAATGCAGGAGAAAGCTAGTGGACAGAGGCTTGTTAAAACCTGAATTTCAGGAATCTCTTGATAAGGCTGACCAGACTTCTAAATCTTCCAAGGGATCCAAGTCTTCGAAAGCTTCTTCAAAGCCGAAGTCTTCTCCGAAATTGGCTGAGAAAGTGCGGTCACCAGTTCCACAGTCCTCGGAACTGAGCAGGTTCTTCGGAGCTGGTCCCCAGTATTGGAGCCGGTCTCCGAAGTTTTGAAATCACCAATCTTACAATCGGTGGCTTCAGCGATTCCTTCGACTTGTTCTTCGAGGAGGCTCTCCGATATGGATGTGGACCTAGTGGTGCAAAGACTCCTCCAGAACCCGGCATTAGCCAAATTGCTGTTGGCTCTGACCCAACCGGTCTTGGAGTTGAAGACTTCCTTGCCTACTGTGTCTGCTCCTCCTCCGAGCCGAGCAGGGCCTTTGGAGCCAGAGGACATAGAACTGATGATCATGGAACCCTCGGAGCCTAGGCTTGTTTCAGTGCCATTGGCTTCGTCGACTCAGACAACTTCGATGCCTTTCAAGGAGTCTGGGAGCCAACACTCCGTGGTTGGCTCCGGGGGGAGAGTCGAACTGATGTGTCAGTTCCGACCCTTCTTCTTGGAGCTTCAGCACAGGTGAGCTCGGCTCCTTCCTCTGGCTTGGAGCCCACTGTTTCAGTGCCGAGGAGGTTGCCATCTTCTTTGGAACCAGCTGCCTCTTTGCATCGCAGCAGTGGGGCCTTCGATGCCATGAGGAGAGTTATGTCTTCAAAGCCAACCCACTTCATCAGGGCCTTCTTCCTCATCCCTGAAAGTGCCGCATTCTACCTCTGCATCACAGGTCTCTTTAAAGTGTCGAGACATAGAGCCTCAGGTAGCCCCATTGGGTGACCCATGTTCTACTGAGACTTCACTAGAAGCTCCCACTGATGAGGTTCCCAGGAAGAAGTTTTGCAAGAGGAGGCATTTAGACTCCCCGCAGGAGTCTGTCACATCAGACACTGACTTGGAGGAGTCAAAAGGGTCTCCATGGTCCCCCTCGGAGTATATCTCTTTTGCTGATATCCTAGAGATCCTAAGACAGAGGGGTGACTGGCAGTCCGTTAACCCTACTGATGATGAGTCAGTGCTTCTGAAGGCTTTTGGGTCTCAACCCTCCGCCTCCTGGGCGACTCCACCCTTTGATGAATTAATGGATTTAGTTGCTCGAAGGGTGTGGTAGTCTCCTGATACTGTGGAACCTGTCCCTCAGAAGCCCAACAAATTTATTACATCACTACAGATGCAGCGGTAGCATTGTTGCCTCACAGCAAGAGGTTCTCCCATTTGATTCCCGGCTGGAGTGCGGGGAGTGCCTTCTGTGTGGAGTCTACATGTTCTCCCCGTGGTTGGGTGGGTGTTTGAAAGACCTGCATAAATGGGTGCGCCTTCGTTGAAAGGTTGAACGTCGAGCTGGCACCTCGACGTTCATGAAAATCTACTGCCAATCATTAGCAGACCAGAGTTCCGCTGTGGCGACCCCTAACCAGGAAAAGCCGAAAGACAACAACAACTACAGGACAAGGAGTGCCGGTTGATGCCATGGTGGTGGCGGTGGCCACCAAGAAAGAGATGTCTGAAATCTCTTCTACTGTCCATCCTCCTAATAGAGATTCCAGGATTATGGACAGGTATGGGAAACGTATTTTTAGTTCAGCAACTTTTGCTATGCGATCGCTCAACTATTTGACACACTTTACCAGACTTCAGAGAGATCTCCTTAAAGAGCTTGGAGATACTCTACAGAGTACTGCAGCTGAGGGTATTCCTGATAAGGTGACATCCCAGCTCAATACCCTTAACTCCATAGTTAACTCATCCATGCGTCTCATCTCATGGTACGAGCTGGGTAGCGGGTTCAGGAATAGCTCTTTGGAGACATTCCTGGATGCGCTTATGCTCCTTTGTGGAAGCCTTCAAGTTTTCCTTTGTTAATACCCCATTCGATGGCTCGTCCTTTTCGGGCCCAAAGTCAAGGAGACCCTCAATAGGAGTGAACAAGATGGAAAGACTCTTTCTGCTGTAGGAATCAGTTTTTCCACCCTTACTAGACCTTACCCCAAAGGGCAAAAGGGAGGAAAAATGTGGTACAACAAGTCCCAAGGAGCCTTTCAGAACACATGCAGTGAACCCCCCCTCCAGGGGCAGAGGAGGAGCAATAATGGAAGACGCCGCCCTGGTGGTAGAGGGGGTCCGCAAAATCAGGATGACAGAGATCAGTTCTTTGGCAAGCCCTATCAGCACTCCTGAAAGGAGGCCCGACTGTCCTACTCTGGAGGCAGTCAGGGGTTGCTTGTCTTTGTATCCGGATGCCTGGCTAAAAATTACAAAAGACTCTTGGGTACAAAACATTATCTTCAGAGGATATGTTATTCCTTTTACAGAACCACCATCCGTACGAAAGAAAATCCCAAACGTTCCACCCAGTCTCAGGGATCAAGCAAACATAGAGATTCAAAGGTTGCTAAAAAAAAAAAAAGAGTCATCAAGCCAGTCCCAGCAGACCAGATAGGATCTGGAACCTACTCAAGATTCCTTTTAGTTCCAAAGAAAACAGGGTACTGGAGGCCCATCTTGGACCTCAGCAAACTCAACACTTTTGCAAAGAAAGAAAAGTTCTGGATGGTCACACTTCAGTCGTTTCTTCCGTTTCTAGGAACGGACAATTGGATGTGCTCTATAGATCTCAAGGATGCGTACTGTCATATCAAAATGGCCAGACCATCCAGAGATCACCTGCATTTCTGGCTGGGAGCCAGTCATTATCAGTTCCGAGCACTTCCCTTTGGTCTCACAACAGCCCCCAGATTGTTTACCAAATGCATGGCAGTGGTTACGGCTCACCTGAGGTGTCTAGGATTCCGAGTGTTTCCATACCTGGACGACTGGCTTCTCACCGCCACCACCAGGCATCAACTAGTTCAATCCAGGGACCTCACTCTAAATCTGTGTTCCCAGTTAGGAATTACTATAAATTTCGACAAGTCTGCGTTGTCACCATCGCAGCATATTTCCTTTATCGTAGCAGATTTAGATACCACCACCACCACCACCACCACCACCATGATAAAACTGCCACTGGAAAGAATAGTCACACTTCGGCAACAGGCATCAGACATTCTGGTACACAAAAAGGTACCAGCCTCTCAAGTTTTAAAACTGCTAGGTACTATGGCAGCATCTTTCATAGCAGTTCCTCTAGGGTGCATGCACATGAGAATACTTCAATGGGTACTCTTCACCCAGTGGTCTTACCAACAACTTCCAATGTCATTCTTGATAATCATTACAGATTCATGCAAAATGGATCTACAATGGTGGTTGACCAGCCACCATGTAACAGTAGGTCGCCCATTTGCTCTTCCCCCGCCATCAGCCACTGTGACCACGGATGCTTCTCTGATAGGGTTGCGGGGCTTTTTCAGGGAAGAACAGCCCAGGGCACCTGGTCAGAGTCAGAGTCACAATTGCACATCAATGTCCTGGAGATGAGAGCAATACTTTTGGCATTGCAGTACTTCCAAGACTCTCTTCCTCTGGGAACGACTGCGATTCAGACTGACAACATGTCAGGAGTCTGGTATATCAACAAGCAAGGGGGAACCAAGTCTTATCCCCTGTGTCGAGAGGCCTTAAGAGTCTGGCAGTGGGTTGTATCCACCGGGCACTTTCTGATAGCGATGCACATCCCAGGGGAAATCCAATGTGATCGTGGACAAACTAAGCAGAGCCATTCTGATGCCTCACGAGTGGTCCCTCAAAGACGACGTAGCGGAGATGATTTTCCGCAGATGGGGCCAGCCTAGCTGTGACCTGTTTGCATCCCCCATGAATGCCAAATGTAGAAGCTAGTTTGCCCTGAATCCCCCACCAGGGGAAAACCCAAGGGATTCTCTCGTCCATGTTTGGCCCCTGGGACTTCTACATGCATTTCCACCTATTCCCTTGATTCCAAAATTTCTGCAGAAAGCCAAAGCCTTGGGGAGGACTGTAATTCCCTTATTGGCCTCGACAAATTTGGTTCCCCTTCCTTCGACTCTACCATCTAGATGAACCTTGGGTTCTGGACCCAGTTCCAGAACTGCTGACACATTCGTCAGGGGCTCTTCATCCTTCACTCCACTCCCTCAAATTGACAGCTTGGCTGCTCCAGTTTCTGATTTCCAACACAGCCAGGTCCCACAATCTTTCCTCGGAGGTGCAGCATATCCTTGTATCCTCACACAAACCTTCAACCAGAAAGTTATATGCCAGCAAATGGAAGCAGTTTGCTTTCTGGGCTTCTCAAAATGATATTGACCCATATGTCACCCCAATTGCTAGTATATTCTTGACTTAAGCTTTTTAATAAAGGTGCAGCTACCATACGTGTTCAGTTGGCTGCAATTTTAAATTTTCACCTCGGATCAGAAGGTTCTAATCTTATGTCTCATAGGTTATGTAGAGCCTTCTTAAAAGGAACCTTACATCTCAGACCACTAGTTAGACAACCTTTCACTCCCTGGAATCTAAAATTTGTTCTATCTAGGATTATTTGTCCTCCATTTGAGCCTGCATCTTCCTGCCAACTAAAATTCCTGTCTTGGAAAACCATTTTCTTGGTGGCCATTACATCAGCACGTAGGGTGTCTGAACTTCAGGCTTTATCTATTAAACCCCCATACTTGATTTTTCACCCTGACAGAGTGTCTCTCCAGACTAACCCTTCCTTCCTTCCAAAGGTTTGTTCAGAATCTAATCTAAATCAAACTATTGAACTCTCAACTTTCTTCAGTAACCATTCCAACAAGTTGGAGTATATGTTGCATAAACTTGATATTCACAGACAACTCAGATTTTATTTGGATAGAACCAAACAATTTAGAAAATCAGAACAACATTTTGTCTCTCATTCTGATACCAAGAAAGGGCTACCGGTGTCAGAAGTCACTCTTTCCAAATGGTTGACTGATTGTATAAAATTCACATATTCTTCTGTGAATCAACTGTTAGAACATACCGTGAAGGCACATTCCACAAGGGCTAGACTGCCGTTAGACACAATATGTGCAGCTGCCACTTGGTCAAAGCCACATACCTTCATTACGCATTACAAACTAGATGAGGCCTCCAGGGACAGGGCTTCCTTTGGTTCCACTGTCCTCAGGAATAAAATCCCGTGAGCCACCAAGGATGAATGGTGCTTGGGATGCTACCCATTTGTAAGAAAGAACGGTGAGATTGAACAACTTCACATAAAGAAGTTATGTACTTACCATAACGTTCCATGTGAGTTGTTCATCTCACCTTCATTCTTATATTCCCTCCCGCCTACCCCCTCCAGGCTTCCTGAAGAACGAGTAAGGGATTTGGGGTCTGGTGGGTCTTTGTATAGGATTTCTTACTCTGGCTGGGGTAATGTTCATGTTTTTCTTAAATTGTATATGTTGGGACCAGCAAACTAGATCTGAGGTGAGGCAGAGAGCATCATGGGATAGGGACTTGGCCTCGAGCTACTTGAAAACCTCGAGCTTGTGAAAGCGGCTGACTCTGAGCCGAGGGATCAGCTCCGAACCCATTTGTAAGAATGAAGGCGAGATGAACAACTCACATAGAACTTTATGGTAAGTACATAACTTCTTTTTTTATTCTTTTCTCTTCTGGTTTTAGTGTGTGTTTACTTTACTACCAACAACCATAACTGCATCCATTTAATAACTGACTGTTTAAGACACCACAGGATCAACCAGCCATGAGACTCACTGTGATGTAAAGATATGCTTTGCTTGCTCAGTGTATTTAGTGAAGTAGGCAAGGAGCAAATTTTAATGTTTTAAATATACTTACACAAATCTTTAAAGGGATTGTGTGATATATTGTGTATTTTATATAACAAAAGGCATTACATTCCTTCAATAATAGGTTGATAATATTGTACTAAAAACTTACTGAGAGGTGAAAAATTCAAAGAGACTGACCACTTTTTGTAGAAGAGTGATGTGGGGGTTTATACCTAATTTAGTGAGCTTTTCCACAATGGGTATAGGGTATTGTGTCACATGCATTGGCCAGGTCAAGGTTGGGCAGATTTTGCCCTCATCCATTGCTTTGATAATCCTCTCAAAGAAGTCCACCAGGTTAAGTTGGCAAGACCTGCTATTAACACACTGAAACTGATTTGGGGCCAATTTTGTAAGTTACCAATGTCATCATTTAGGATATCCATAATTATTCTGTCTAGAACTTTGCATAACAGGCTAGTCAGGCTTATGGGTTGATGATTCCCCTGGTCAGTGGATGTCCCAGTTATGTGCTGTGGGATAACTATTGCAATGCTCCATTTATTTGGCATGGAGGCTGTGGTTAAATAGTGTTTCTAATGGTTGCAATAGTTCATGTTTCATGCTATTAAGGAGGCATCTTGAGATATTATCAAGACCCACTGATGCAGTGTTCTTGGCCCTGGAGTGCACCTTGAGCACCTGCTCTGTAGTGATAGTTTGGAGAGTTATGGATATGGGTATTTCCTGATGAACATCTGACGGGAAGGGGGAGGCAAAATTGGAGTTAAATTTGTCAGCCAGGAGGTTTGCTATAACTTCCAGCTCAGTATAGGTGGGACCAATTAATTCAGTACATTGCTGTGTATTGCCTTTGAGGTTACAGACATAGCTAAAGAAAACTTTGTGATTGTCCTTAGTTTGGGAGGCTAATTTTACTTCCTTTTGGCTTTGATGGACTTTATTAATCCCTTGATTTGCTTGTTTAGGTTGATGAGGAATTTTTTACTTTGCTGAGCATTGCACCTCCTAATTTTTGCCATGAATTTCTTCCTTTTGTTATACAGGCTATTATTCTTAGGATTCCACACTTACCCTCCAAGAAGCAAGTCAAAAGTCTACCAAGCAGATTGGGGTGATATTAATGATAACCACTGACAATATAGAAATGAGTAAAATATAATGTCAGTTATAAAAGCGGACCAGTAAGTTTTAATAAACCATTCTGGCAGTAATAAAAGAAGATGGAGTGAAACAACTAGTCTATATAATGAACATGGTAGTAATAATAAATGAAGAAGGGCAAGGGGGGGGTCAGAATATCAGCAAATAACTGAGGCATAGTTGTGTAACTATAATGATACTGCTGGTATAATCAGCAAAGTTAATGACACTCTAAAATTTAAAGACCCCAAATTATGATTATAGGAGATTTCTTATTGTGGGAAATTGGAAACTTGCTACTCAAAATTAATAGAGAATATATTATCATATTTTGCCCAAGAAGTTGTAAAATGAAAGACATCAAGATTGCTATACAAAAATGTTTGAGAAGGGTAAAAAATACAATGTTGTGTTGTTGGTAGTTGGCAATAATGACATAGGAAGACTATTAAGGACTGTTTGGTGTCAAAAATCTGAAATATTATTATTACATTTAGTCATAATGTATGTCTTGCAGTTATCTTTTGTGACATCTTTTCAGACCCTAGATTTTAGTGTGACATGCTGCTAAAACGGCTGCTAAAAACTTTACAAATATGTTGGAAGAGAGTGTCTAAAATGGTCAATAAAATCGACTGCACTTTGGGAATATCTAGAGTATATGCATAAGTGTTTTCATAGAGATGAACACATCTGAGTCATCAGAGCAATAAAATGTTTTGATCTATGCTAAGCCAGTTAGCCCAGTCTTTTTTTAGTACAAGCAGGTACTAAATGTCCCCACACACAGGGATCTACAACATATGCAAAGAAAAGAGTCGTAACAATAAATGTAAAGACTCATTGTAAACTGGAATGTACCAACATCTATAAATGCAGATTGAAATGGTATAACTGATATATAAAACAACTATGCACAGTTATTGAGTGACTCCACCAAGATTCGATAATGTTTTAAATGTTGTGTGAGTGCATGACAAAAAAATGAAATTAAAAGCTGTTCACTCAAATTAAAGTTAAGTTATTTGGATCCTCTGTGCATAGTATGGGATGTCAGTACTTCATTATCTAGGGCTCATGAATTACAAAGTCCTTTAAATCAGTTCTATTGGTCTACTTTTACAGCTGTTAAAGGCTCATTAGAAGGTTGGAATTTTCAACCAGCCCTGTCAGATAAATGCGTGAAAAAAAGTTTGGAAATTTTCTGTGGTTCTATTATCCAACTAACAGATTGAGTTGTGCATAGTGATGTAAATAAGAAATTGGGGGAGTATTTCCACCTTAGTGGACAAAAACACAGAATAAAAAGGTAATTCTGGCAATTATATAAAATGTAACCAACTATGAGTAATAAACAAAATCAACAAGCCAGAATAGCCATTATATTAAAAATAAGAAGGGCTAGCTGTTGGTATGAGGTGAAGTTGGCTGGACATACTAACAAGCAGAAGGCATTATTTAACAATTAAGATAATATGGCAACAACACTCAGTGTAATATTAATTTGCTAGTTAGTTTATGCAGTAGTGGCTGATATCCATCATTTGGCAAGCATATTTACTGAAAAATTGGTGGTGGTATAAGATATTTCTTATGAAAAAAATTCTTAGAGGTTAACATCCTGCCACTATCTAGCTTTATGATGGGTCACTCATGTTTATCCAGTCTAATCATGTTTTACATGGATTTATTAAACATATTAGACCAGGGAATGTCATTTTTTTTTCTGACTAAGCCATTCAACTCTTTTAGCCAACAAACACAAATTATGAATATGGAAAACCTACACATTAATGATTATATTCTAAAGTGGATGTCAAACTGGCTTTAATGTAGAATTGGGAAGTGAGAATTAAAAATGCATGCTCAGAAAGCAGGGTGTTTAATGTGGGAGTGCTACAGGAAACAGTGGTTGGGTCATTACTGTTCTGCATCTTTGTGCTGGAATTTCCAACAGCAGCAGCAAATGTATATTTATTTTTATTTTATTTATTTATTTTACATTTGTTTACCAGGCTAGTCCAACTGGATACATTTCCATTTTCAGCAGAGGCCCGGGGAGAAAAGCTCCACATTGAAGTTAATACAAACAAGTCATTTACATAAAGAAAGTAAGTAGTTAGTAAAATACAAACAGAAATAAGGTTCAATCTAGATTATACTAGTTGAAAATATATACTGGGAAGGACACTTACTCTAATTTTATTTACAGTACAAGATAGGGGAGTTATACTTTAGTAAAACATATATGAAGAGTATAATTGATTAAGTAAATATAAACCATACAGAGTTCTATATTAATTCATATGAGAGGCTAATTAACAAGGGTGTTTTAGAGATTGTCTACTCAAGGGGAGTGAGTAGAGAGAGGTAAGAGAGGGTGGTTAAGAGAAGAGTAGTTAGTAGAATCATAAGATTAGTCAGGATTGATGCATGGGCATAGCCAGAGTGTTTTTAGATGTTGTTTGAGCTTTTGTTTAAAGAGGAAGGGTGACGAAGTAGAAGTTAGAGTGGTAGGTAGAAGATTCCAGTATTTACCTATGGTGTTGGAGAACAGTGAGTCGCCTGCTATGTTATTGGACTTAGTTAGCTTCACAAGAAGTTTAGCTTCACAAGAAGTTTATTAGAGGAGTGTAATGAATTTAGGTTAGAATAGGGAGAAATAAGGTCAGAAAGTATAGGGGTATTTTTTGGTTGGTAAAATATCCTATGAACAAAGGTAAGTTGGGAGAGTAATAGCGTATTTTTTAGTTCTAGCCAGTTTAGTTGTTGTAGATTCTGACAGTGGTGAGTTCTAAATGGGTTTGCGGTAGCAAATCTAGCAATGCTATTGTATGCATTTGCTAGTTTAGTGAGGTTATTTTTCTTTAGGTTAGTGTATATGGGTGAAGCATAAAGAAGAGTGGAAATAAGATGAGAGTGAGCGAGTGTAATTTTGGCCTGTGGAGTTAAAAAGGTTTTAATTTTATATAAGGAGCCGAGTTTTCTATTTACGGTTTTAATAGTGTTATTAATGTGATTATCAAAAGTGAGGTTATTGTCAATTATAATACCTAACAGCTTAGTGGTAGAGTCAGGGCTATATGTGTGCCATTGTTGGAAGTAATAGAGAAGTCTATGAGGGGGGACTTACTATTAGGCCTGAAGAGCAGGAGTTTGGTTTTATTGGCATTCAAAAGGAGGCAGCGTTTCAATAACCATGCCTCAACTGTGCTAAATACATTCTGTGTTAAGGTTTGTAGTTCAGAGGAGGTGTTAGCAGAGCATATAAGTGTTGAGTCATCTGCATATTGAATACATGTAGCTTGAGGTATTGCTACATGTAAGTCATTTATGAATAACGAGAAGAGGAGAGGTCCTAGGATGGAACCCTGTGGAACTCCAAGAGAGACTGGCAGAAGGGATGAAAGTGTGTTATCCCAGAGAACTGCCTGTTGCCTGTTACTAAGGTAGGAAGTGAACCATTGAATAGCTTTGGTATCTAGAGAGAGATTCAAGGGTTTTTATGAGCATATTGTGGTTTACCATGTCAAAGGCTTTTGACAGGTCTATAAAGAGTGCTGATGACAGGATACTATTATTGCGGTTTCTATTGATACACTCGGTAAAAGATAGGAGAGCTGTTGTAGTGCTATGAAATGGCCTAAAGCCATGTTGGCAGTTGGCTAGTAAGTTATATTGAGTTAAGTGGTGCATTAGCTGATGATGAATACATTTCTCCATAATTTTTGCTAAGGGTGATAAGAGTGCTATAGGCCTGTAGTTAGAATACTCATTTGAGCTACCTACTTTATGTAAAGGGATTATGTGGGAAAATTTCCAGATAGCAGGGATGATTCCTTCATTGATGGTTCTGTTTATAAGGAGGGATATGGGATAAGCAACTGCTTCAGCTGCTTTTTGAAGGTATACAGATGGTAACTGATCTGCAGATGGGGTACAAGGTTTGAGTTTTTGGATGAGTTTTAGGATGTAGGAAGTAGAGATGGGTTGTAGTTGGAATATAGGGAGATTAGCAGATGTGCAGGTGGGAAGGTTAGATTTGTCTATTGTGAGTTGACTCACTAGTGAATTAATGGTATCTGTGAAAAAGGAATTAAAGGCATTGGCAGTTTGATGTGATGTATTATTTTCGGACCCTAAAGGGGAAGGTGTACTAGAGTGGCCTGGGTGTAGGAGCGAATTTAAGGTTGACCAGAACCTTTTGGGGTTGTTATGATGAGTTTGCTGTAATTTACAGTAATAGTTCTTTTTATCTTAAAAAAACAGCTTTTTTAGTGCTATTTCTTAACTGTCTAAAGGCTTGTTGGTCTAAAGTAGTTTTTGTAGTTCTCCATTTAGCCCAAGATTTATTCCTAAGTAGTATTTTTTGTCTTGTCTCTTTGGACAGCCAGGGGGCAGGTTTAGATTTAACTCTGATAGATCGTTTTGGAGCATGCTGGTCAAGGATTGATAGGAATTTGGTATTGAAATATTTGATAGCATCTTCAAGGGTTAGGGTTTTTAGAAGATTCCAGTTACAGGCTTTTATAGTCATACATGTTTGTTGATGACACTAAAATAAGTTCCACAGTGCCTAACCTGAGTGATCAAGCCAACCTTTAAGGGTTTTGGATATGTTTAGCTACCAGTCTAAAATTAAGAAGATATCTTTTAATGCAGACATGTAAAGTAATGCATATGGATGAGAATAACCCCTGTTATCCTTAAACCTTAGATATTTTTAAAGGAGTGGTACTAGATCTAGGGTTTTAAAGGAGTGGTGCTAGTTCTGGGGTTTTAAAGGAGTGGTACTAGTTCCAGGTTTTTAAAGGAGGTACTAGTTCCAGGTTTTTAAAGGAGGTACTAGTTCCTGGGTTTTAAAGGAGTGGTACTAGTTCCAGTTTTTAAAGTAGTGGTACTAGTTCCAGGCTTTTAAAGGAGTGGTATTAGTTCTGGGGTTTTAAAGGAGTGGTATTAGTTCCTGTTTTTTAAAGGAGTGGTACTAGTTCCTGGGTTTTAAAGGAGCTGTACTAGCTCCTGGTGTTTAAAGGAGCGGTACTAGCTCCTGGTGTTTAAAGGAGTGGTACTAGTTCCAGGTTTTTAAAGGAGTGGTACTAGTTCCAAGTTTTTAAAGGAGTGGTAAGGCTACATATTGAATACAGGGTAGTGGGCTTCACATATAGTAAATCCCACATTCGGAAATTAGCATGGATTCAGAGGACTATCACCAGGCAGATAACTAGGGCTAGACGTTTAGGCTTATCCACTTGTCAATGCATTCACTTTCTTATAGACTAGTAAGGGGATATTTGATTCTTATTTATAAATATCTTAGTGAGATTGTAGCATCAGTGTTGGGGGTAGAACTTATACATTGTCTTCAGTATTCCACCAGGAATCATTTGTGCCTCACATTGTTACCTACCTTTACAACAGATCTAAAAATGACTTATTTTTCACTATAGAGCAAGTGAGTTGTGGAATCTCCTGACAGTTAACATAAGAAGAGCAGACAGTCAGGTAATTTTCAAGAGCTCTTTGGACATGAGGGCTGGAGAAAGGGTGTATTACCCTGATTTTTGTGACACAGACTCCTGGATGACTTTTGCTGAGGCTTTGAGTCTGTTTCCAAAAACAAATTGTACATAAACTGCAAAACAGCCAATTTATTGCCATGAATTGCAAAATGATTTAATACAGATGTTGCTATTAAGATCCATGGGATGACCAGCCCTGTGACATCCCTCCTCTGGGCCAGTAATCAAGGAGCCTCAATCCTCACCACTGACACCAGTGGTGAACATTCACTTGGATCAAAAATGGATACACACAGTATTTTCAGATGTGGCTCTTTGCATCAAGCACAATTTCCCTTAAGAGCACACAGGCAGCACACACCAGACCTGGGGCTGGGTTTTCTTGTACATGCTCCAAATAAGACTCCACCTTTCTCTCTGCAGAAACCAGTTATTTGTGTCCATGTTCCAAGTAGCTGACACACACACACACTCTTTGAGATTTGATTTTCACACAGATACACCTGGGAAAAGTTGGTACAGATTACCCACTCTACCACTAATCTCACTATATTTTCCTGACTGATCTAAAGAATTACTGATTTTTACTTACTTAATAGAACAAGGCAAGGTGATGTGGGTAAGTGGTCTTTCTTGTCAGGTTTCACAAATAGACTGCCCTGTGACTTCTGGCTCACCTAGTATTAAAGCATCATTTTAGTGATGAATTACAAAAATAACATCACATCTGGTCACCCAGCTCTGTGGTTCCCACACTACCCCCTTTACTAGAAGCTGAGCCAGGATCTTTCAAATATGTGTCACAATACACACAGAGAGCTTTGTTAAGATGTGTTACAGCATCTGGAAGCTATAAAACCATTTCAACACTTCCACCCTTCCAGGGTAGCAATTAGTTCATCACTAAGGAAAATACAGCAGGATTCCTAGTCCTTGTTTTCACAGACATTGCGTCTCTGGCTGCATTCAGACCTGTGAGATATAATTTTTATGGCTTATACTAAGTAATTTAATTTCAGATTATTTTTTAAAGTTAGCTGGACTGAGATTAATCTCTTCTCTTCCAATATCCCCTGTTGCAATATATTCATTTCAACAGTTACAATACATTCTGACATATGGGTGTATTTCTTTTTTGTCCAGCAGGACCCGCTGTTGGTATATTTTTTTAACAGAAGCACCTGTGCAAATCAGTTTGATATACAAATGACATATATAATTCTTTACAAAACTCCAGCTAGCTATACTGGCATATGTTACACATCCACTGCACTACTCCTCCTGGCATAGCTGACACTACTTCACATGATCACAATCCCCCTAAAGACAGTTGCCAAAAAAGTTCTGTTCTATCTAATGTAGTGGTCAAATCACAGCCCTTATATTTAATTTGACTACAGTGAAAACACAATTCTTAAAAGAAGGGCAAGTAACCAAATATCTGTGAGAGTACAGTACGTGACATATCTCTTTTAATTGTCTAGGTATGCTCTTAAATGTACAGGCTAAGTTTTCCAGATGTCTTCTGTACATAATAAGCATCATTGCTGTAAATAGCTTTTCGCCTTTGTCAGTGCTGAAAAGGGTCTAATAAGGACCAGATAAAAATCAATAAAATAAATATAATAAAAAGTACTGCCTGGCACATTAATGGGGCAGTATGTGCCAGTGAGTCAGCCATGCCAGGTATACCATTATGAACAGAGACACTGACAAATATTAAAAAAGTGAATCTCACTTTCATGAGCTGAATATTTGAAATTACTCCAGGTTTACCAAGTGTAATATCTAGTCAGTACTATTGTTTCTACATATAAGGAAAATTATAGCAGATTCTAAGTGTATAACACTGAATACATCCGAATGACAGTTTTACAAGTAATAAATAAAACAAAAAATACAAGTTATGGCAAATTAGTGTTAAAAAAGCAAATATAATTTGTATGCAGGGCTATGCGAAAATACAGCTTCATAAGCTGAAGTTACTGCTGTGCTTTAACTGCATTCTTTTGATATGTAACAAGGAAAAAGTAAGTACTGTATGAACAGAGGCATGTTAGCTACTGTAAAAAGAAATTGTTAGCCTGACTCCTCCAGACTAGGAGTGTGTTGTTGCTAGGGAAGGTTTGAAACATCCAAGCACAGAAAACAAGACTCCTTGAAGCAGATGGGTCATGTATAGGAAGGTGTTTACGTGAAGTCTGAGGTGAAAATCATGAGGGATGAGAGCATTTGTAAAGTCAGTGATTTGTTATAGTCATTTTAAATGTAAAAAGTTGCATGATGGGTTTGATAAGAAAAAATGTATAAAGATGCAGTTTTTCTCTGTCCAGAGAGACTGATTTACCAACTGCTATAAAGATTGTCTCCCAGCGCTGTAAATAAAAATTTCTGTTTGCACATCCTGAATTGTTGTTCCTGACTGAAGGCATATAAGGTACATTTTTTAATGTTATTTATTTATGACTTTAACATTTTGGTGCTATGCTCTGGATCTCAACTTTGGTATTGCTGCAAGGCAGTTCTGGAATAGGGCCCATCACAGATTTTTCTGTGAATTCCACACTGCTTTGAATGGAACAGTCAGAGACTCAGATGTACAGCTATTCAGGGTGTGCAAACATATTAGCCTTGGCAGGGAAATTGTGTTGTAAAGGAAAAAGGGGTTGGTTTGTTTTGTTTCTCTCTCTCTCTCTTTTAGATAATTTTTAGCAAATGTAGAAAAAGTGAATAGCTGTGTTTTTGTTTGACTGAGTTTTTTGTAAGGTATACAAGTAATAGTGGGAGGACCCCACAGCAAATAAGAATAGTAAATGTACGTGCACATACCGTAAAGGACAAATTAACACAAGGAGGCACCTTGTGTTGAGGGCAGTGCCCTCAGGATTGAAAGTTAAGAGGTATTAGAGATGTTTTATTTTTGTCAATGTATGAATGAATGAGAAGAAAAAAAAAAGAGAACATTTTAAAGATAAAGTTAAACAAGTTCATGAGCCCACCGCATGATTGGGACGTAGACTATAAACTGTTAAAACAAGTTTATGAGCCCACCGCATGATTGGGATGTAAACATAAACTGTCAGAACAAGTTCATGAGCCTACATCATGATGGGACGTAAAAGTATGCATGGTTAAAATAAATTCATGAGCCCAAAGCATGCTGGGACTTGTGTGATTGCATGGAAGTACCCACAGAGGCTCCAAAAGAGTGGTCAGCTCTGGACACAGTACCTATCCACCCAGTTATCCCAATTGCAATGTTGGAGCTGTAACTTTTGAACTCATGCCAGGATGAAAGCAAGCGGGTGCTGTGTGAAAAGGCTGATCGAAACCTCTCTTCTGTTGTTGCATGTCAACAGACTTCCTACCCTTCCCTCCCTGTATGGTGTGTGGATTACTACAGTTATTTTCTGACTTCAGAACTCCAGGATTTGTAAAGTAAACTTAACATTTTTATTATAAAGTAAGAAAAATGGGAGCAAAGATAAGCAAGCAAGATCAGATCAATGAAAAGGGAACACCTGCATATTTTATGCATTTTAACTATAGGAAGGAAAGTTGTAAATATTTGCATGACTGGTTTCAGCTTACTAAAAATTGTTCTGGTAGGGTATTTCCATTAAATGGAACTTATGATAAGACTAAAGTGATGACACTGAAAGGTATTTTGGAAGAAAAGAAAAGCAAAGTAGGTAGGGCACAAATGATAGCATTTGATTCTTGGTACAGTGAAGCACTTAAGCATTAAGAGGGTTGCAGGATGCTAATACGAAATTGTTGCAACAGGTAAAAGAGGTTGAAAAGGCAGTACAGACCAGTAAAAAGGGATCCCTTTATCCTGTCTTAGCAGGTTTGGGACAAACTGAGGATGGCCAAAAAGCAGCAAGTTCTGAAGAGGTTGATAATCCTTTAGTAGCTACTGCACACCCACCCCCATATGTGCAGGTATGGGTACCTCCTGTACAAGACTCCATTGTTTCTCAGACCCCCACCTTTTGGTCAACCATCCATTGGACACCCAGTCCACATGATACTGTTACATCTCAGATTAGTCCCCCTGTTCAATCCTCATCTTCTGAACAGGCTTCTGCAGTCGAGGGGGTTTCTTCCTATCCTTCTCAGATAGCTCCTACTTCCTCAACAGGGGCATTAGTATTTGACACTCCTGTATCTCACCATACATGGTCACATGACAGGGTACAACAGGAGATTACGACCTCTGGAGGGGATCTTTTGGCACCTCTCAGGGAAATTCTGGGGGCTAACAATAGAGAACTTGTTCATCATCCTTGGATACCAGCTGATTTGCATACTATATCCAAAATGTTTCAAAATATTAGAGAAGATCCATTAAAATTCAAAGAGGAATGAAAAACTATAATAGCATGTTACAATCCTACTTTCACAGATTTAAATCAGTTGCTTAGGGTAGTTACTTCAGATGAAATAAGAAAGCAGTTACTGGAAAAGGCTGAGATAACAGATTTCACTCTCACAGGGAATGCATTAACAGATAGACAGCATTGTTAAACAAAATTACAGATGTGTGTCAAGTTAGCACTGACTGCTCTAAAATACAGGCATGTAAACAAAATAAAGGGGAAGCCCCTGCAGACTGAGTCACCTTAAAACAGTATTTGCTAGACATTCAGGAATACCAGACTCAGAAGAGCAAGCTAAGCCAGCTATTGCAACAGCCTTTTTGCAGGGTCTGCAAGCCCCTGTACAAAATCAAATAAAGCAAGTGCTCATAGACTGGCAAGGGAAGGACTTAGAGTCTTTATTAAGTGCTGCAAATCACTGTACAGAGTATCAGGAAAAATGGAGAAAGGATACTGAGGATAAGCTGTTAACTTTACAAATCAGGCAGCTGGAAAACCCAAGGGGTCGAGGCAGAAGCAGGGAAAGGGGTAGAGGAATTCCTAGAGGATTTTGTAAAAGTGCTGGCCAAGTGGAACAAGGTGCAGCTGATTGGCAACAATGAGCTGGCAGTGCCCGTCTGGCTTCATCTAACACATCTTGCTTCAATTGTGGAGAGACTGGACATTGGAGAGAGGAATGCCCACACAGGCAAATACAGAGAGTCCAAGATACTTGGACTGAATGGTAACCAAATTATAATAATGCAGTTTTTCCTCCACCACCTCCTCAGATTGGAAGGAGTCAGGAAGCTCTGCACTGACTAGGTCAAGGAAATAATACAGAAGTGAATTTTAACCCTCTACTACCAATAGATCAAAATGGATCTTAAGTTAAGATGAAAATAAATTCAAAGAAAACCCCATTTCTGGTGCCACTAAATCAGTGTTAAAAGTTACTTCAGATACCAGTATCAAAGCATAAAGTAAAGGCAGTCAAAGAACAAATACTATGGTTATGTATCCTGTTTTGGAACCCATCCCCATTTCTTTAGGTCCAATCGAAGAAAAGCATTCTTTTCTTTTGAGTACTACTGAAATCAGCAGAACTGGTAAAAATAAAATTAAATCCATCAAAGCCTCTCCCTAGAGTTCCACAATATCCACAATATCCACTAAAGCTGGAAGCAGAGCAGAGAATCAAACCTGAAATCCAGTACAGCAAGGAATAATAATACCAGCTAAAAGCCCTTGTAATACTCCTATTTATCCAGTGAAAAAGCCAGGAAAGGATACTTATAGATTTCTACAAGATTTAAGGACTGTAAATAATGCAGTATTGCCTACTTTTCCTGTTGTTCCAAACCCAGCAACAATACTGAGTTGCATACCACCTACAGCTAGTTACTTTTCTGTAATAGATTTATATTCAGCATTCTTTTCTATACCTATTCACTCTGACAGTCAGTTTCTGTTTGCTTTTACGTATTAGGGACAGCAATATACCTGGACACAGTTCCCACAAGGATAGACTGAATCTCCTTCATTATTTTCTCAAATTCTGAAAAAAGATTTTGAGAATGTGGCATTTCTGGGTGGGTCTGTGTTAGTACAATACGTAGATGATTTACTAATAGCATCAAATTCCTTTCAGCAATGTCGGCAGGATAGCTTGCATCTTTTGACTATCCTTGCAGAAAAGAGACACAAAGTGTCTAGAGAAAAGCTACAATTATGGTCACCTCAGGTATGTTATCTTGGTCATTTAATATCTTAGGGAAGCAGGCAGGTGTTACCATCTCATATTGATGCAATGTCTAAGGCCCCACATCCGACTACTCAGCGACAGCTTAGGTCTTTCTTAGGCATAACAGGATACTGGCAGACAACTACGTAGAAATTGCCAGACCTTTGATGAATCTCTTAAAGCAGGATACACCAGAGCCTCTCCTTTGGAATAGTGAAGAGGAAAATTCATTTCATAATTTAAAAAAAAGCTTTAGCCACTGTCCCAGCCTTAGGGTTACCAGACTATGATAAGATTTTTATTTTATTCTATCATGAAATAAATGGAATTGCTCAAGGAGTACTTGCACAAAAACATGGGGACAGCTATCGTCCATTAGCTTATTACAGCACAGCACTTGATTCTGTTGTAAAAGGTTTTCCACTCTGTTTAAGGGCAGTTGCCACTGCTGCCATTCTTGTTAATCTTGCAGACTCGCTTGTGCTCAGGCATGGTCTCACAGTAGCTGTCCCTCATTCTGTGTCATCTCTTTTGCTTAAAATGAATACTCAACCACTCTCAACTGCGTAACTAGATATGAACTTACACTTCTTGCTGATCCATTTATTTTTCTGATCCGCTGTCCTATTCTAAATCCTGCATTCTGTTGCTTACTACTGAGGATGGTGAAGAGCATGATTGTGTGTTTGTAACTAACTATTTGATTTCTCCTAGGAAGGACTTAAAGGACACTCCTATACCCAATGCTGACCTGAACTTGTTTGTAGATGGTTCCTATGGAAGAAATCAAAGGAGGCATCTGACTTCAGGAGAAGCCGTCTGTACCAAAGAGACAATATTGTTGTAACAAAGATTAGAGGGTGCTCACTCTGCTCAAATAGCTGAGTTAGTGGATCTACAAAAGGCCTGTGAGTTAGCCAAAGATAAAGTGCCCAATATTTTTACAGACAGCCATTATGCTTTTGGGGTGGTACATGATTTTGGGCAACTTTGGAAAGAGAGAGGGGTTTTGACCTCTTCAGGAAATCATATTAAGAATTTAGAATACATAAAATCATTGCTAGATGCACTTTTGCTACCTAAGAGGCTGTCTGCAATCAAATGTTGTGCCCATGAAAAGGGTAAAGATGTTATAACAAAGGGAAACAATTTGGCAGACCAAGCTGCCAAACAAGCAATAGTAGATTGTCGTAAAAAACAGTGTATGTTAACAATTCCTGGTTAAAGGCTTATAGTGCCTGCATATTTGAACTGTTTCTTAATAAAATTGGTACACCTTGTTTGCTGTAGCATAGACGAGATCCAGGCCTGCTGAATCTAGCTTTGTTTGTATGCTTGTTGTTTGTTTGCTTGTTATTTCCCTGAAACGCTAATTCCACCTAAAATGCGGCTTTTCAGCGCTTCTGTGGATCCCTAGTGATATCTGCATTGCTTACTGTACTTATTCCCTTGTTTCACTTAAAAGAAAGTTACTGTTTGTCATTTTTGCATTTAAGTTACCTGTAACACATTGCATTTAAATTACCTGGCACTTGCTCACTAAGTCAGCACTTAAAAATTAAACGCACTACACCCTCACAAACTCCCCTTGAGTACCTTGTCCCCCATTGGCCCTTTTTTTCAATTATAAAGGAATTCCCAATACTATTCTAGCATGTCCAAAGGTCAGTTGTCAATCTCCTCTCCGGTCCAGCTGGTGAATCTGGGAATCTTGAGGCAATGTTACAACTGCCTCATGTACACAGACAACCCTCTCCTCCTCCCAACAAATTCCAACACATGTGAGAGATGCAACCATATAGCCAAACTGGAGGCTAAGCTCTCTCAACTCAGTACTGGCGTAACCAGTCAGGAGGAGAAGGAAACCACACTCACTACAATTCCAGTCTCACATAGACCTACCACGACAGCAAACCAAACACATAAACACACAAAAACATACTGGAGGCTCTAAATAAAAATCTGCCTAAGCAGCAGAGACCTCCAAAGCAGACACCCAAGCAACCGCTACCCCAAAACAAAACACATGCAACACATAGCTCACAAAGCCAGTGTGCTGAACAGTCACAGCCCTTAAGGCTAAACAACACACCTGATACACTTGTAATAGGTGACTCTATCATCAGGCACACTGACGTCCCGCTCACCAGGCTGAACAAGGAGAAGGTCATGGTGAGCTGCCTGTCGGGCGCTAGGATCCGCCACATAACACACGCACTCAGGTCACTCCAAGGCAAGTACAAATATGACTCAGTCATTGTCCATGCTGGAGTGAATGACCTGAGATGTACCTCCCTGGACTACATGAAAAGAGACATAGAGGAGCTCTCTGAGCATGTAGCCCAGGCCGGTATGACCCTGACCTTGAGTAGCATCTTACCCTCACCAAGAATGATGCCACAATATGAAGACAAGATGATCAATTTCAACAATTGGCATAAGTATTGGTGTCATTCAAAGGGGATCCAATGCCTGTCAGCCTGGGATGACATGCTCGATAAGCCACGATGCTTCGCTAGGGACGGCTTGCACCTGTCACTCCTGGGCTTTTGGATATTGGCAAAGGCTCTTGCTACCCCCATAGTGCCTTTTTTAGGCAAGGCTCAAAAGACAAACCCACCTCCATAGGTATCACAAAGGATAAGAAACTAAGAGTAATGCTACTCAATTCCAGAAGTCTAAACCTCAAGATGCACGCACTCGAAACTCTCCTTAGCATGGAGAACATTGATATCTGTGCAGTAACAAAAACCTGGTTCAAGGCTTCCGAGAGCACCCCAGCACTACCAGGTTATACCTCATACCATGCTTTTCGACCACAAAACTTGGACCGAACCACAAAAGGAGGGAGAGTATCAATATTCGTCAAAGATACCCACACCTCCAGGTTGGTGGCACAGCACAAAGCATCAGAGACTATCCATGTGCAACTAACAGTGAATAAAACTGCCTTCCAGTTTATAGCCTGCTACAGACCACCCTCCCAAACCCAGGAACCCCACTCAGCCTTCCTAAGAACACTGGAAAATATGAAGGTCTCTCCAAACACCATTATATTGGGCGACTTCAACTACCCAAACATAGACTGGGAGCATTACTCTAGCTCCAACACCCTAGCCCAAAGGTTCCTAGAATTTATAAACTCAAATGCTATGGAACAACTTGTTACCACTCCCACAAGAGGGGAAAACGTACTGGACCTGATCATCACCAACATGAGGACTCTATGCTCCAGACCAGAAGTGTATCCCTCACTGGTAAGACCAGACCATAAACTAATCTCACTGGATATTCACATCCCGACACCACCCCCTGCCCAGAAAACCACAATGAAAAACTTCTCTAAAGCAAATTTCACACTCCTCAAAACCGAGGTGGAATCCTTCAAAGCCCCCGGGCCTGTGGAAAATATGGCCCAGACTGCAGAATCCTTTATAAACGCATTCTATGAACACCTTCAGGAATGCATGGATCATGCAATCCCAAATAAAACCAAGACCCAATCCTCCAAAGGCAGACGTCCTGTCTGGTGGACCCCAGCCATAAACAAACTATACAATGGAAGGAGGAAGCTACTACATGATAGAGCAAAATCCCAAAAAGAGAAGGCATCTCTGATCAGTATTAGCAAAAAACTACGGGCACTCATAAAATTCATTTAAGGCCAGCTTCGACAGAAAAATTGAACAGGACACTAAGGATAATTACAAGGCTTTCTTTAGTTATGTTAGGAACCTGGGTGGGAATTCCCAGATATGCTCAGAATTAGTCCATAATGACAAAAAATACACCGAACCCACAGACATTGCCAACATCCTAGCTGACAGGTTCAGCGCAAACCCCCCCCCCTCCTCACCAAAAGGGTGAATATCCCAGCAGAGTGCTTCCCCCCTGACATCTCAGATGCTCAGGTAAGAGCTGCCCTCTCCAAAGCAAAAAACACAGCATCAATGGGACCAGACAGTGTCCCGGGCAGCATCCTACATGAACTCCAAGAAGAGCTAAACCCAAACATAAAACTACTGTTCAATCTCAGCCTTACTACAGGTTGGGAGGGTGGCCTAATGGTTAAGGTGCTTGCCTTACAAGCACAAGGTGCAGGGCTTAAGTCTCACAAGGGATAATTGGCTAGGCTTAAAATGGCTCGCAAGGGCAGTTAGCTTAGTACTAATCTATGAACCTATGAACCTATATGTACCCAAAGAGTGGCGTACAGCAACAGTGGTCCCTCTCCACAAAGGTGGTGCCTCATGTTATCCTGGAAACTATCGCCCCATAGGCCTGACTAGCTTGGTCTGCAAAGCTATGGAAAGGATCATCATGGACCTCATAAATAAAGATATTGGGCACCTACAGACACTGGATCCTACCCAGTTCGGCTTTGTTAAGGGCAGATCCTGCCTCTTAAACCTGGTCAATTTCTTTGAAACAGTCACCAAGCCCATTGACGAGGGGAAGGTGGTCCACACAGCCTACCTGGACCTCGCAAAAGCCTTCGATACAATACCCCACTCGGGCATTATAGATAAGCTCACCAGCTTAAATATAAACCCCTATGTCACTAGATGGGTTGCAAACTGGTTCAAGGACAGAACCCACATGGTTAGAATTGCTGGAGCCATGTCAGACTCCAAACCAGTTACAAGTGGCATCCCACAAGGCTCAGTCCTGGGACCTCTGTTGTTCGGTATATATTTCTCGGAGGTACAGGCAAACACGGAAGGACTGTGGCTGACCAAGTTTGCAGATGACTGCAAACTGGGCACCATAATCGACTCTTCAGCCGACACAAGCATCCTCCAAAAGGGCCTCATAGAAACAGACAACTGGTGCCAGAGCCATGGCCTCAAGCTAAACGCCAAAAGTGTATGGTCATCCCTTTGGCAAAAACAAAGTGCCCACAAATTACCACATAGGTGGTAATCCATTAAGTACAGAAGAAGTAATTAGGGACCTGGGGACCCAAGTTGATAGCAATCTCTCATTTGACAACCACGTGGCCAAAGTGGTTAGAAAAACATTTTATATAGCCCACCTAATCATGAAGGGATTCACATCTAGATCAGGGGAGGTCATCGTGCCTCTTTACTCATCCCTCATCAGGCCCATAATTGAGTACAATGCCCCTTTTGGGATGTACCTTACCAGACACCTGCAGCAACTGGAAAGACTCCAAAAGTACTTCACCAAGAAGATCAAAGAGCTCAAACAGATGCCATATGCTGCCCGGTTAAAGAAACTCCAGCTCTACTCAGTGGTATACTGCCTGCTCAGAGGTGATCTGTGCCTGATGTATAAAGCCATGTCCAACCCTGAATTAATGGACATGCTGCACCTCAGAAAATCCAAATCCCATCGAGCTACTCGCTCAAGAGACTTGAACCTCAGCACTGAAATAAATAGGACATGCTGGAGGGACAGATTCATAACCCAGAGGCTCCCTTCACTCTGGAATAAAATCCCAGTCCAGGTTAGGCAGAGTCCCTCATTGACTCTCTTCAAGAGGAATCTTGATGAGTGGATGGGAGATCGTAGGTTTACCCCGGGTATCACTTCTGTGTCACTGTTAGACAGAGGCACGGTATACTAACCTCGAAAAAGGGCATAGCAAAATTAATTTAAAATGGGTGGTGAAAGCCAAACACACTCTGGCTAGGCTTATAAATGACCTAGGGCAGATAGCCTTGTATGAACCTATAAACCTATGAACAAACTAAATAGTAATGATGTGTTTTATTTTGTAAAGTTGTCAGCTTTTCAAGCTGAAGCATCACAGGGAGTAGTTCTGAGGTGGCTCAAGGATGGATGTATAAAATCCTCTGATGGCATATGGTGACATTCAGATGGCTAACTAGTGACACCTACCTCTTTGCTACCTTATCTGGTAAGGGCATATCATCTACCTGCCCATACAGGTAAGACAGCTTTATTTAATGAAATTACCCAAAGTCAGTATGCCCCTCATGTCTCCTCTTTGATACTTCAGTATGTACAAAACTGAGGTATATGTCAAGAGTATAATGTAAGTAAACATGCCAACAGTAAGACTGCATGTTTGCCACCACCCTGGGGACCTTTTGTTAACATGCAGCTGGACTTCATTCAGATGCCTAAGACTAATCATTTACAATTTATTTTGGTGGTGGTGTGTATGTTCTCAGCATGGGTGGAAGCTTACCCATGTCACAAAACGGATGCAGTCACAGTAGTAAAAAAACGTCTGTATAATTTCCTATCGAGATTCGGTATACCATGTACTGTCAATAGCGACCAGGGAACATATTTTAATAATGTTCTACTTAATGGATTGTGCAAGGTTTTTAATACTAAGTTGAGTCTTCACTGCCCCAACCATCCACAGTCATCTGGATTAGTGGAAAGGGTAAACATAACCCTTAAAAATAAAATTTCAAAGATTTATGCTGAAACCCACTTAAAGTGGCCCAAAGCCCTCCCCTTAGCCTTAATGAGTACGAGGGCCTCACTGAATGCCACCAGGAAGTTGAGTCCATATGAAATATTAATGGGGAGACCCATGGCCCTTCCAGCTAGTCCCCCAGTGGGAAATGCTGATTTAACCTTGTAAGGTGATGCCATGATTTCATATTGTAAGAACTTGATTCATATCTTGCAGCAATATCATCGAACACTAACAGCAGCATTACCAAAGCCTCCTTACCAGCCCTGTCATCAACTACAGCCGGGTGATTGGGTTTACGTCAACATTTTCCAGAGGAAAAACTGCCTGAGCCTGAGGTGGAAGGGGCCTTTTCAGGTCCTGCTCATCACTTTGACTGCAGTTCACTGTGCAGAACTACCAACATGGATCTATTTATCTCATTGCAAGAAGACCTGCTGTGTGGGAACCCCAGACAAATCATTGGTGCCAACAGAGGGAGATCGAGGTGCCATAGATAAATCATCTGCCCAGTGAAGAAGTCAAATTCAGTAGCAGTCCATGATGAATCCAGTGACAACAGGTACGTTTGCTTTGTTTCTGCTGCTGTTTCCTTCTATAAACTGGTCGAGAGAAAACAGTTTCTTGATGGTCCCTTTGGCAATATGCCAAAGATGTAAACAAAGCAAACTGCTGGATATGTTTGCATATACCACATCATTCTAATGCAGAGATTCCTATGATTCCCATCCCTGCATCACAGGTGTCATTTGAAAAGGACCTTAATGACATCAGTCTAACCTGGCGTAATGTCACTGATTTTTCAAAGGGTGTGTCTCTTCAATTTGTAACCACACATCATGAAAACACTTTATGCCAGAAATGGGACTGTACCAGTAAGAAAAAGCAAATGTAATGACACCAGGCATGAAAGTGTGTTAGACTCTTTGCACTTAAAAAGCTATGACTTGGGACTTGGCATGGGCATGATAAGTGACTGTTACTACATCTGTGGTGATGATTGTGCCTACTCCTGGTTGCCTACAAACTGGTCTTGATGTTGCTTTTTAGGCTATTTTACTCCTGCTAGTCAACATTTAAAAAAAACACCAGCAAGTAGACTTAGAAATAAATGAGCAATCCACTGGGCAGAGCAAGTATTTTCAATTTTTAATCCTGGGTATGAAGTGCAAAGCACAATGCTTGAAATCATCATGCTTGCTCAAATTCTACAGGAGGTGGCTAATGAAACTTCACATCACATCACATCAGGATGACAAATCAAGAAATGACTGAAATGCGAACTGTGATATTACAGAATCGAATGGCACTTGATATAATGCTTGCTGCAAAAGGAGGAGGGGTCATGTGCCCTCATTAGGAGTCATTGCTGTTCATATATTAGTGACTATCATGATGAAAAGGAAAAAACTGGCAAATTTCATGGAGCAAAGGGCCAAAGATTTGGACAGCACATCAAACCAATGGACTCTTTTTGTATGGTTGAGCAGTATTTTTGGTAACCTGGGAACTAGCATAATCCAGGGTATTGTTATTGTACTTTTTATTATATTTGTGATCACTTTGGTATTTTCTTTTCTAAAGGCTGTGATTACAAGATGTTTAACCTCACCTACACATGAAATGCCACTGCACGTACCAATCAATAACAGTTCTATTTTGATAGATGATCTTCTTCTTCTTTTGACTTTTCCCGGTTAGGGTTCACCACAGCAGATCACCTGTCTGCTCATGATTGGCAGTGGAGTTTTACAGTGTCGAGTCGCCCAACCTTCCACAGAAGGCACACACACGCACGCACTCACACCTAGGGCCATTTTAGAGTGTCCAATCCACCTACAGCATGTCTTTGGGACGTGGGAGGAAACCGGAGCACCCAGAGGAAACCCACACGACCACAGGGAGGACATGCAGACTCTGCACAGAAGGCACCCCAGCCCTTCTATTTTGATAGATGATAATGATGACTATTACAATGATGAAGCATATGTTATCAAGTTAAGAAAACTAAAAATATAATTACATGTATGGTATGACACTGATATTGTCAAAGGGGGGAAACTGTTATGGAACAAGATTAGCTTATTAAAATGTATATTCATTTCAGTTTCATTAATGATGCTATAATATGATTGTTAAAAAGCAAATATAATTTGCAGGGCTATGGAAAAATATAGCTTCATAAGCTGAAGTTACTGCTGTGCTTTAACTGCATTCTTTTGATATGTAACAAGGAAAAAGTAGCTGGTGTATGAACAGAGGCATGTTAGCTACTGTAAAATAAATTTGTTAGCCTGACTCCTCTATGCTAGGAGTGCGTTGTTACTAGAAAAAGGTCTGAAACATCCAAGGTTAGAAGATAAGACCCCTTGAAGCAGGTGGGTCATGTATAGGAAAGTGTTCATGTGAAGTCCGAGGTGAAAATCATAAAGATGAGAGCATTTGCAAAGTCAGTGATTCATTAGTCATTTTAAATGTAAAAAAGTTGCATGATTGGTTTGATAAGAAAAATGTATAAAGATGCAGTTTTTCTCTGTCCAGAGAGACTGAGTTACTAACTGCTATGAAGATTGTCTCCCAGTGCTGTAAATAAATATTTCTGTTTGCACATCTTGAAGGGTTGTTCCTGACTGAAGGCATATAAGGTAAATTTTTTAATGTTATTTATTTATGACTTTAACATTAGTTTTATGGCCTAAAATGCAAAACTCCACGGAATCTTTGGGTACTCCATACTCTGACAGTACTAATTTTGGTATTTTATATTATTTTCCCCAGAAAAAAATGTGAGTCTGCCCCTGCAAATGAACTTCTGCAAGGTGCTGAACTTTCAGCCCAATACTGTAACAATTGGTACCACATCTTCCATTCAGGGTGACATAGCTTGCTGTCATTCACTGTATGTCACCTATCTTGGCTGGCCCTCCAGCACCAGTTCTGCTAATAAGATATGGGTCACCAATGGTGAAGTTGGGTTGCTGCCCTTATGGTAGTAGACTGACAGTAACATATTTCACTTATTTTTTGTAGTCCAGAGATAAGGCCCTAGTTATTTAAATTCTTCTATTAAGACTTGTTAAAACTTTTTTTATCCCTGCTCTGTGGCTCACATGGACAGAACCCTGACTCACCCAGATGATCTTAGTTTGATTAGTGGCTTGAACATTGGAAGAGATGATTAGGGGGCGGAAAAGGTGCAGATTTTTGCTGGCTTACCCACATAATGTCTATGCTACCCCAGGGGTAAGTGGAGGCCAGTTCTCATCATCTAGGCCACAGCTGTAATAGGGTTGTGGGTGTGGCTACCTAAGCCAGGTTCCCAGTAGCTCTCAGATTAAAATAAGAGCTTATATCATCATCAAGGCAGATAGGGATTAGGGACATAAAGTAAAAG
The DNA here is from genome assembly GCF_019279795.1 of Protopterus annectens. NCBI lineage: Eukaryota > Metazoa > Chordata > Ceratodontiformes > Protopteridae > Protopterus > Protopterus annectens. Next base: position 333,353,740 of record NC_056732.1, read on the forward strand.
ATATCCCCACATGGCTGCCTCATTGATGGATATGCCATGAACTGCTGTCACCCAACACGGGAATAAATAGACTCCAGTGGCTTTCACCCTGAAGAGGAATGAATGGGTATTGGGACTGGGGAATGAATGGGAAACCATGGCAGCAGCTTGATGGTTAGTAGTAATGGGAAAGAAAACAGTATATACATAAAGACACTAAAACTTTTTTCTGCATTTTTCACTATAAGCAGTACAACCTAATATAAATTATAGCCTTAAAAGGTCATCCTTAGATATGAAAACTTTCCAGCACAGAGAATATAGGAATTTTTGGATTATTAATAAAAGATTATTTAATTTGCCTGTATATCTAGTGACCCTATATATACATGTTGTAATTTGTATGTGTAATTCTGTATTATTTTGTCTACAGTTTCAGTAATGCTCAGATGTAAAACTCATTTAAATGAAAACAACATTTTTGCATTTAAAAATTCTACATCATTGTGTCAGAAAAATGCTGTCCTGGATTAGACTGTTATCATTTCTGTCTGTAGCTGCAAGTCCTGTAATATAGTAATTTTTATACAAATCATAGTACCAGCATTAATTCTTATATTGCTGTCATGGTGCTTATATTCCAGGCAGCAACACATTTTTTATCAGAAACACACATGCAGCTGGCCCTGTCACGTCTTCTACAATTTTGTTTTTTTATAGTTTGTATTGCAGCAAGTGTAACCTAGAAATAGTCGAACTTTTGGGGCTACCTTTTAGTAATGCTTTTTTATCATTTTTCATATGTAAATGGCCTTTTGCTTTCTTCTGAAAAGCAGCATATCATCTCTAGGGGCTCACTGTGAGTTTCCTGAGTTGTTGTTTGATGTATTAGTACCACCTGTAGTTGAACATTAGCCCAAATGAGATTTTAGCAGCTGTCATCTTCTTCCTTAGGCTTTTCCTGGTTAGGGGTCACCACAGTGGATCACCTGTCCATTCATGATTGGCAGTGGAGTTTTACGGTGTCACGTTGCCAGCCCAACCTTCCACAGAAGGCACACACACATGCACTCATGCCTAGGCCAATATAGAGCATCCAATCCACCTACAGCATGTCTTTGGGATGTGGAAGGAAATAGGAGCACCTGGAGGAAACCCAGGCAACCACAGGGAGGACATGCAAACTCCACACAGAAGGCACCCCAGCCGAGGATCGAACCGGAGAACTTCTTGCTGTGAGGTGGCAATACTAACCACTGCACCACCATGGCAGCCCCTTTAAGCAGCTGTCATGTATACTGGAAAACATTTTGTATATCCTGTACTTAGGTTTTTTGGCAGGCTTAAGCAGTCACATTCTTCTCAGATATATGTACTTATTTGCCATTTGGTAACCTGGGAAGTGGATTTGTCTATGGACTCTTTTCTACCACAAACCAGGTATAAAGACAATGGTAAATATAAAGTACATATGGATATTATAATGGAACCAATCAATCAGCATGTTTTAGTGAGGTGGGGGAGAATGGAGTACTGAGAAAAACCTCATGCACACATAGGGGGATCATGAAAACTCTACACAGGAAGTGACTAGAAGTCAGCATTGAACCCATGACCTTGTAGCTATGGCACAGAGATCATGCTACTGAACAACTGTGCTACATTTTGTTCTTGACAAAGTCCCTTGTGATGGAAATTTTAAACACAGCTGCCCTCGGTATTTGTATCTTTTATCTGACAGTGCTGAAATTCCTGTGGCCACAGTTCTTATTTATCTTGCAACACTGTGTAGCTCTAATTGTACTGCCCTGCCCACAAGCCCTTCCAAAGACTCAGAATCTATGTGGTATTTCTATCCCCGTTTATTAGAGCTTATTTTTTGGAGTTCTAGCTTTGCTAGTTACCCATCCTCTTCTAAACTCATGATAAGACTGCCTGATTACAGGACAACTGATTGCAGCCATCCAGTCTGCAGCAAACACATCACAGCCAACTAATGTAAGACCACATATGCTAAATGCCCTTGATATTATTACATTATTAGAAAACAACCAAACACTGCAACAAACTAATCAAGTGTCCACTCATAGTGCTGAAACTTTAAAAGTATGAAACACACAGAATGGACATTATTGTGGGAGGGGGTGTAGTCCCCCTGTACCCAGCCCCCCTGATACTCATATATTGTGCGTGTGTCTGCATTTGTGTACATACTGCATGAACATAAGGAAAGGAAATATATGTTACCCTGTAATACATACAATTACTTGTACTCCAAGCTTGCATGATCTCATGCTCAGCAACAAACACATGAAATGGTACTGCTTGGTGGTTAGAACTTAGGATCAATGGCAGTAATCAGCAAGCAGGGCATTCTCTCACTAGGGCACAGTATGGATATGCTAACCAGGTCCTTGGTTCTGATCACATGTTTTGTTCCCAGTTATTATTTTTCTTTATTCAATTTATTTTTTATGCGTAACTGAGTAAGACTATCACTTACATTCATACGTCCACAAATACTTAATAGGCATGTGGTCCAAAAAACAAATGAGGGGCCTACCCAAACTGTCCCAAAGTACTGTTTGGAAAGTAACTTGCTCAAGGTCACACAGTAGGCAAACAAAGGCTGAGGGAATCAAACATTGTACCTTAGGAAGCAGCTCCTCCAGATTCATGTTACAAACATTCTTTTAATTTACCTATGTAGCCTATATACCAAAAGTGACCTCTCTGACTTATGGGTTTTATGTTCTAACCTGACATTTTGGCCATTTCTAAAACCAGCGCAAAGCATGATGTTTCCTTGTCTAGTTTTATCAATGTTAAGTGTTATTTTTCAAAATGGCAGATCAGACCTTAGGCCTGGAGGTAAACCTGCACTCCTTATTAAATAGTCTGTTCAGCTTGCCATAGCTACCCTCCATCTAATGAATGATTCACCCTCTAACTAGCTGACTGCATTGTATAAATCACAATTGGGAATTGTACACAATTTTAAATTGTCTTGGTGTGCATCCTACCATCTTTTCCTCCTGTTCTTATATCAGTTTTTAAACCTAACTTACTGCTTTTGACAAAAATCTTAATATGCTAACTGATCTTAACTCTTAACTCTTAATTGCCCAATATCTTTCTGATCTTGATTTCTGAAACATCACAGTCCAATACTCACCTTAACATGTTTGTGGGAAATCACTAAATTTATGAGTTAGCAAATTCTAACTCAAGTAACAGATGCCATGCTCTCTTCATCTTCCCAGACATTTAGTGATAGTTGTCCTGTTTCTACCTACTGATTTTTAGCAACCAAGAAATACCTACTTTACTCAAACTGGAATGTCAATTTCTCCTACAAAACAGCCTTTACTTACTCTTTGTTACAATCTCCTTAATAAACCTCTTCTCCCTGTGTGCTACTGAGAATATTGAACTAGTTGTGTTTTATTTTAATTCTGTTCGTCCCTCATGTCAAACACAGTTTTCCATTTTACTACTTGTTTGACAAGGGATGCTTGATGCCCTTGACTGATTCCAGAGCTTAAAGTAAAAGATCATGCTTAGTGATCTGTTCTGAAGATCTTGAAATGCCTCTCGCTCTGTTGGCCCACCATTCTTTTTTCAAAGCACCATTAAGAGTTAAAAATCTAGTTTAAAAAAACAACAGAGGAGGAGCTGTTCTGGAAACACATTACACAACATCTCAGAGATTTTAACTTTCCTTCTTTTACTGTATTCCCTGTGCCTGGCAATACAAACCCTACCTCATCCAGCTTCAATAGCTCTGCCTTTTTGTATTGTTTTTCAATCTCTGCCATCATCTGTAGTCAAGACTTTGCCTGGATTATTTTCTATGTTACCCAGATCTAGTCTTCCTTCTGACTATCATCGTACATACCTTCTAATTTCAGAAAATTCTAGTAAAGGAAGTAAAGAAATTACTTTGTATCTTACCTGCCTTATCACCTCCCCCCAGACAAGTTTCTACCGTTGCTTTTAAAAATGTCTTTCAGTTTCACTGCTAAAACTTTGTCTTTCTCTTACTTCAGGTGTTGTCCCCTCTAAATGGAAAAATACTACCAGAAGTACCCCATCCTGAATTATTTGATGATTTCAGGCCTATCTTTACTCTTTCTGCAGTTAGGCAAGTTTTTCTAAAATTGTACTATCTTCAGCCAACTACAGTGGCATAGAGGAATAAAGCCCTGACTATGGCTCAGGTGACTCGAGTTCAATTAGAGGTTAAGGTGCTTAATGAAGCTGGCAGGGGATAATAAGAATGCTCACTCAAGGGGAGTATAACAGTTCTTTGAGGAAGGATGGCATGTACCTTTCAAAGCACCTGCAGCAATTGTGCAGACCACAAAGGTTTTTCACAAAGAAAATTCAAGTTCTTCAGCAGCTGTCCTATGTGGATCAGCTGAAATCACTGTCACTTTATTCTGTTTCATACAGACTACTCAGAGGTGATCTCTGCCTTGCATATAAGGCAATCTCTGATCCCGCTTTATTGGAAATGCTGCACATCTGCAAGTCAAATGGCATTATGGGTTACTCGCTCTAAAGACCTAAACCTGGTATGTGACATCAGTAGAACCTGCTGGAGGGACAGATTTGTCTCCCAGAGGTTACCACACTTTTGGAATAGACTCCCACTTCACATGAAATAGAGCACCTCATTGGCCTTCTTCAAACACAGTCTAGACGATTGGAGGGGTAACTGTAAATTCATCCTGGGGGTTCCATCTGTGTCCCTCTTGGATAGGGGCAATAGGTGCTGATCATGGTAACAAGAGTAAAATTTGTCTTGGCTTGTAAGGGCCATCAGGCCATTAGCCTAGTAACTTCCTATGATCATATGAAGGGTATGTTTGCACATTACTTGTTGTCCCTTTCCATAAGGGACATGGGTGCTAAGCCAGGAGTGAAGTTGTGGTTCCCCATCCAGTCATCTAAATTTCATTTGAATGAAATAAAAAATGTACTTTGCTCAATAAAGAGTGTTAGATGGTTCCATAGGAGTTGTATTCTCTATAATACATATCAATCCCTCCAACATGTCTTATTTATGTTCTAAAAGCATTTGAAATCCCTTGATAATGTTATGCTTTCAGTTGACTTGAAAATATGTAATAGATCTGACAGGATAGGGTCTGTAGAGGCTTTAACTGAAATGCAAAGGTCACCTCCTAATAGCCTGTATGATACTGAGAAGAGGGGCAAAGCCAGGTTGGGAGTGGAAGTTGACTTAATGGTTAAGGTGTTTACCTCACAGACACAAGGTACAAGGTTGGATTCTCACTTTGAGGAAATTGTATAAGCTTAAAATAGCCTGCAAGCGCAGCTAGCTTATTACTTGCCTATAAACGTATGACCCTATGAGATTGCCTGTATAGTTTTCATGATTTAGACCCTTGATTTTTTTTTTAGTAAGAAAGCACTGTGGTTGTTCCAGTTGTGTCAACTGTTTGAATAGTATATACCAAAAGGGTCATTATATTCAATGATTGACCTAATGGAAATCAAGTACCGGGGAATGACTGCAACCCTGAATCTCAAAACCATACCTTTACATAGGATAGTTCATTTTAAAAATAGAAGTTCTCAGATTCCTCATTATGGGATCAGTTTTTAAGGATGTCTTGTCAATGTGATAATTACAGGGGTGGTCCTTCTTGCTGAAGGATACTATTATACATTCTTGGTATTTAGTTTTAGTTCATGGTTTGGACACCAGCTATTTGTTTTGGAAAGGCCAACTTGGAGGATCTTGATATCCTATGGGGAGTTTATGAAGGCATCAAGTTCTCAGTCATTTGCAAAACTAGTCAGCAATAGACCCTTAACATTTCCTTTGACCTCAAAGAAGAGTGGCCCAAGGACTGAACCCTGGGGTACACTGCTAGTGACATTTTTTGTAGAAGTGGTATTGGCACCCACACTAATTTCCTGTGTTCTATTTGTTTGCCAGTTTTGTATCCAGTGAGTTACATAAGGGTGTACATTTAACTTGGAGAGTTTATCTATGATACCTGAATATTGGATGGTGTCAAACACATTTAAAAGATCTTAATATGTGCACTGATTAGGCAGGCTCTCCATTTGGCAAATCCAAACTGGCTTAGGTCAAGAATTTGTAGGTTGACTATGTCCTTATTTATTAATTCTACAATGATCCTTTCCATAGCCTTACAGACTAGACTGATCAGGCTTAGTTCATAGATGTGTACTAGGCTAATGGCCCTGGAGCCTTTACAAGCCTAGCCATAGAAGTGCCATGGCATTGTGCTGCTCAACATTAGTTCCCAGTGCCTCTATCAAGTAGAGCCACTGCAGTGATCCCCAGTGTGAACTTTCTATTTCCCATCCACTCATCAAGATTTCTCTTGAAGAGGGACAGCGAGGTTCTCTGCTTGACATGTATTGGAAGTCTGTTCCAGAGCATGGGCCATCTCTGGGTGAGGAACCTGTTCCTCCAGCATGTTCTGTTGATTGTGGTAATGAGGTTGAGGTCTCTGGAGCATGTGGTGTGAAGGGACTGGGATTTCTTTAGATCTAGCATTTCCAACAGAGCTGCATCAGACATGGCTTTGTAAGTCAAGCAGAGATCGCCTCTAAGTAGGCGATATGAGACAGAGAATAGCTGGAGCCTTTTGAGTCTGTCCATATAGGACATGTGTTTAATGCCTAGGATCCTCTTTGTGAGGTACTTCTGTGGCCCCTCCAGCTGTTGCGGGTGTCTAGTGAGGTACATGCCAAATGGGGCATTATACTCGATGATTGGTCTAATGAGGGAAAAGTACATAGAGATGATAACCTCTTTCTTCCTGGATGCAAAACCCTTGGTAATGAGATGCGCCACATAGAAGGACTTTCTGACCACAGTGGCAATGTGGTGGTCGAAGGAAAGGTTGTCAACCTGCATCCCCAGCTCTCTTATAATGCCTTCAGTGTTCAGTGGGCTCCCATTGATGTGGTAATTAGTGGGAACTCAGTTTTTACCAAAGGGGATGACGACGCATCTTTTGGCATCAAGCTAAAGATCGTAGTTTCATCATCGGTCATTGGTCTCAGTGAGGCTTTTCTGTAGGATGTCTGCATCACTTGGAGAGTTAATAGTGGCTCCCAGCTTGCAGTCATCTGCGAACTTGGTCCCTTTGTGTTGGCCTGGACTTCTGAGAAGTAGATGCTGAACAGGAGAGGATTCAGGACCGATCCCTGTGGGACTTCACTTGTGACTGGTCAGCAATCTGACTTAGAGTCAGCTACTTTCACACTGAGTGTTCTATCTGTAAGCCAGTTTGCAACCCACCTAGTGGTATAGGGGTTGATGCCTAGTTTGGTGAGTTTATCAATAATTCCTGAGTGAGGAATGGTATCAAAGGCCTTGGCCAAATTGAGGTAGGCTGTATGCACTGCCTTACCTTCATCCACAGCCCTGGTGACTGACTCATAGAAGTCAACCAGGTTGAGCAGGCCTGATCTCCCTTTCACAAAGCCAAATTGCGTGGGGTCTAGAGTTTGGAGATTTCCTATATCTTTGTTAATCAGGTCCATGATTATGTGCTCCATAACTTTACATATCAGACTCATCAGGCTAATGGGGTGATAATTCCCAGGGTCTGTAGTCGCTCCCCCTTTATGGAGAGAGATGACTGTAGCAGTGCGACATTCGGTAGGGACATAGCCTGAGGTGAGGCTGTGACTGAAGAGGGCAAACAGATGTGGTGCCAGTCCGCTTTGTAGTTCATGTAGAACACAACCAGGGATATTATCAGGTCCCATGGAAGTTATTCTTGACCTTGGACAATGTGGCTTTAACCTGTGCTGCAGTAATGCTGGGTGCCTGGCATTCTTCCGGTATTGTGATTGGTCCTTTGGGGGGGGGTAAAGTTGGCACTGAATCTGTCAGCCAGTATGTTGACAATATCTGTTCACTCAGTATAGGAGGTACCATTGTGCAGTAACTCAGAGCAAATCTGAGTATTGCCATGGAGGTTCTTGATATAACTATAGAAGGTTTTATGATTGTTTTTATTGTCTGCCGCAATTCTGTCTTCATAGATGGCTTTGGAGGATTTGATGAGGGATCTCAACTTGTTGCTGAGGCTAATAAGGAAGTTTTTCCAGTCTTGGGACTTCACCTTTTTCTGCAACAGTTTCATCCTTCTGTTGTAGAGTTTAATGGCAGGAGATCAAGAGATTGGCTTCCTTTTTTTGGAGGAGAGAGTCTTGGTTCTGTTTGGTATGGCTAGTTCCATGCATTCATGTACATGTTCATACAGTGCACTGGTGTATGATTTGTCAGTCATGCAACTATTTTCCATTGGCATGGGTGCCATGAAGTTAGCCACCTCTGTTTTTAGGAGCCCAAAGTCAGCTTTGGAGAAGTTTTTCAAGGTGGTTACCTTTGCAGGGGGTGTGGATGAGATGTGGATTTCCATGGTGATTAGTTTATGGTCAGATCTGACCAGGGAGGGATTGACTATTGGTGTAAAGCAATGGTCGCCCATGTTAGCAATAACCGGGTCAAGGATGTTGCTTCTTCTAGTGGGGGTCAGAATGACCTGGTCCAGGGCACTGGAATTGATGAATTCCAGGAAGCGTTGGGCCACTGCATTGGTGCTTGAGTAGTTTTCCCAGTTGATGGAGGAGTAGTTGAAGTCTCCTAGTATGAGAGTGTTGAGTTGGACCTTGATAGATTACAGGGTGCTTAGGAATGTAAAGTGAGAGTCTAGGGACATGGTTGGGGACCTATAGCAGGCTATGACCTGGATCGCCGTCTTACCCAGTGTTAGTTGTACTTGAAGTATCTCACATGCATTACGCTGGGATACTAGTCTGGAGGTGTGCATATCCTTTATGAATATAGAGACACCACTGTCTTTGGAGCTTCAGTCCGTGTTTTGGGGCCGTGATTTGTAATTACCTGGGTCAGTTAATGCCTCACCTTTGTGCAAGTGGATGGCTGTTGCTGTCCCTTGTTTAATAAGCCTGAAGCCTGTACAGAGGCTGATGCTGAATAGTCTGTACACAGGGGGTCTGACAAGTCATTTTTCAGGTTGACCACTAGGTAGTTATTATATGTTATTTTCCCCGTGGAAGTTTCCTTGAGGACTTGTTCTTGGGAGATCTGTGGGGAAGTGTAGATGCTGGTATGTAGTCTTGGAATATAGGAGGGGATGAAGTTTGATCTAAATGTTTTTCTAGTAGATTGGCTTTATCCTCTGGATCTGACTGTTTGATAGCATTTATTACTCTTTCTACACAGTGCTGTGTATTATCAGATTCTTAACATAGTTAAGTAAGCTTTGTGGTTATCTTTTACCTTTATGGCTATTGTTACCTCTTATCTTTTGCATTTATGGCTATTTTTGCCTTGTATATGGAGTTGGTTTATTTGAGTAGGGTCTGGAGTAACTTATTAAGTATACCAAGAGCATTTTTAGCATTGTGACAGTTACTTTTATTTCTGCATGCAATTAGTTTTTTTCTGTCTTATTACTATACTTATTTATATCTAGGTTCAACTACAGATGTCTTTTCTTAAATTTAGTATTGTATTTACTTTGTTTACTTTGGAGGAGGACAGATGGATCGATGCAGCTGCTTAAATGTGCATAGAATTTGCTGGTAAAGTAAACAGTGGGTCATCATGTTGGAAGACGATTTTGAATTTAGTGAAGTTATCACTCAGTTTTAGCAGATTAGTCTTTGCATTGTCTCTGAATACCAAGGTATTGGATAATGCTTGTGGCTTCAGTCTTATAGTAAATGTGACTGATTTGTAGTCTGATCTGACCAAGGAGGAAGTGACATCTCGTGAGAACCAACATTATCCCATATTGGTAAGGATGAAGTCCAGGGTTTTATCACCCTTTGTTGGGGTGCAGACTAGCTGGTCCAGAGTGTTAAGTCCAAAAATTTCTGGGCATACATGTTTGAGGTTGTATAACTCTCCTTGTTAATAGAGTGGCAGATGAACTCCTCTAGAAGAATGGTGTTTTGCTTAATGCACAGTAATTCCATACTAGTCAGGTAGTGGTATAAGTTGACGGGAACATAAAGCTGGTCCTATAGATAGATGGATATGATATGGCAAGGTGTTTTGTTAATAACAAGTTGGATGTGAAGGAGTTTCAAGATATTATCTTGTCTAACGAGTCTGGAGTTGAAATATTTTCTTAAGAAAATGAACACTGCCACCTTTAGTGCCTTCATCTAGTGTGGTGGGCATGAATGTATGGTAGGCATTAAAAGCTACAACGATGGAATACTCTCATTGGTCTTGAGCAAGGTCTCCATAACAGTTCATATACCAATGTTTTCTAGGGTACCGTTTTCTTGTAGAGAGTGGGATTTTTTATTAAGACTCCTAGTATTGAGCAGTAACATCTTTATGTTATCTAGATTCTGTTTTGTTATGTTGGAAGCTTTAGAAGACTGACTTTGCCTAAAAAAGGCACCCTGTGGATGGCCAAGGATTTAGCCAATAAATGTAAACCTTGAGAGATAGGTGCCATCCATCCCTGGCAAAGCAGTTAGGACTATTTACCATCTCCTCCCAGGCTGTTATATATGTATATTGTACTCTCTTTGAATAACAACAGAGGTTAAGTCAATTGTTGAAGTCGATAATCTCTTGTTCATATAGTAGCATCATTCTTGGTCATGGTAGAATGCTGTTCAAGGCTAAGTCCATATCTGCCATTGATGCATATTCTGAGAGCTCTATCATGTCTCTCTTCATATAGCTCAGCAAGGTACATCTCAAGTAATTTATACCCATGTGCGCTATAACTGTGTCATATGTTTACTTGTGCAAGTACCTGAGTGCATGCATGATGTGGTGAATCCTGGCAACTTAAAGGCAACTGACTGTGACCTTCTCCTTGCACAGACCAGTGAGCAGTGCATCCACGTGTCTCACTATGGAGTTACCTGTAATTAGGATATTGGATTGTGTAGGGATTGGCCTTTTGGACTTCTGACTTGAGACTATGTATCTTGTGGACATGTATTTCATAATGGGTGCTGTCTGTGCTATGTGTTTGTGAGGTTGCTATGGGTACTTGTTTCTTAGGTTACATTTAGGAGGCCTTTGTAATTTAGGTAGGTTACCTTTAAGAGCTTTAGTATATTTAGGTTTATGTGTTTAGTGTAAGCTATGTGTGTGTGTGTTTGGTTTAGTATGATGTTGTATGGTACTAATAATTTGCTTTTTGTTTGCAGTGGCTTTGTTTGAAAGCTTTGCCTCCAGTAACATTGTATAACTACATCTCTCACACATTGTGTCAGTTTGTTTAAGTAGTAGATGGTTGTAAGTAACCTGAGTCAATTCAGTAGTGGCCTTAGGTCAACTGGTGCCCTAAGCAAAAGGGCTCCACAGTGCCCCTCACCACACCACCTGGTGCCCCCATCCTGGTCTACCTACACCAAATAAACACTGAAATAGAGCGGCACCCTAGGTGGCCGCCTAGTTGACCTATGCCTAATTAATTCTCAAGGGAAACACTCAGTGCAATGTAGGATCTATTAAATACTCAGGAACCCAAAGGACAAATGCATGAAAAATAAATGCTTTTAACAGAAACCAAGTAAACTGTAAACACAAAGTGGAAAGAAAGGTGAAAGATCACAAGAAAGTCACTTTTG